>NC_079907.1:17213861-17258499 GCF_024868665.1 Triplophysa rosa | reverse complement strand
AAGCAAGCTAACACGCTATTGCTATGCTAACGGCGTTAAGTTAACTATCACTTTTGGTTTAGACTCTTCCAAGTAAATAACAGGAACAGGGTTATTGAGATATCAGGATAAGTTAGCAACGACAATAATAATTAACGATAATAAAATACACTAATATTAGAGCGAAGTGGTAAGCGCACTGATACAAACAAGCTGCCGGCAGCGATGCAGGAAACAGGAAGCAGTGCACTAGTGCGTGTCAGCAACTCATTAACATCCCACAATATTCACCAATGCCCACACAAACCCTAGCAATGCACAGCTTAATTATTTCAAACCAGGAAAAAATATACACATGTAGAGTTTGTCTTTCAGTGGCTTAACACCTAATGAGAGCTCAAACACATGAACACATTTGTGTTTTCTTTAAGACTGAGAATATCTCCAGCTGAGACACTGAAACAGAGAGGACACTTATCACGTTGCAGGAGTAAACACTTTCTGATGTTGGTTTGTAAAACGCACACATATAAAAACACGTGCACACATTTTGTTAAGGTTTGGCAGTGTCTACAGGCAGAATTCCATATCCACATTGCGGAGTCACAGAGCCACACACAGAGATACTGAAACGGCAGAGGACGGTGGAAAAGTTGAGGAAACGGTATGACACAATCTTCCTGAATGTTCAGCAACCACTAAATAAAGCTCCTGATTGTTTCAGGTGGAACAGTGACATGAGAAGATCAAGAAAAGATAAACATGTACGACCATGAAAATAAGCTTGATCATGAGCTGCTCCGGCTATTAGCATTACGCAGAGAGTATGGATATAATTTTATCGTCTGGCAAGTACAATGAGAAAGAAAAAGAGAGAAAGAACAGATTTTGGCAGGGAGCTTGTGTCTAAACCACCGCAAACAGGCCTGACGTTCACAAAGGTGGTCATGATAGCCACAGAACAGGCCTTAAGCAGCTCACGGTGCCCACACAAACCCTAGCAATGCACAGCTTAATTATTTCAAACCAGGAAAAAATATACACATGTAGAGTTTGTCTTTCAGTGGCTGTAGCAAAGAAAATTAGAACTTGAATTTCAGAAGATTATTGTCAGAGCCGTTGTAGGAGAGATATACAGATAATAGCTGAGAAAAAGTGAGACAGAAAAAGAAATGCTGGAAGTTGCTTGAAATGCAAGAGAAAGCCTAAATATACTGCATCCTAATTGAAATAAAACTTCCCAAATTACTGATTTGTAACTGAAATAGCTATTCTCACGCAAAGCGCACAGACACTCGCAAGTATTAGCATGATGCTAGGCTAACATCAAAATACTCGCATAAACAAAAATACACAGCACACACAAACTGGGTACAGTAGTCACAGAAACAATAATATTTGTGTGAAGAGTTAGCATGGATGTACCTGCCATGAAATAGGCTATAGGTAAAAATATAAGGGCACCATCAGATTTACCATCAGATATTAAATTTTTTTAAAGGTAAAAAAAATCTTTAAAGGAATATTTAATGACACAATGTATTACAAATGGTTAGTTTTTAAATTTTGTATCTTTTATTGACTTTATTATTTTATACTTGTTGGGACCCCAGGAAGAGTACTCAACTCAACTCAACTCAACTCAACTCAACTTTATTTATATAGCGCTTTTACAATTTTCATTGTTACAAAGCAGCTGCACATGAGACACATTGACTACAAGCAAAACAATCAAAGTTGTACCTGCAAAAACAAGAAAAGGTTGAAACACAGAAGACAGACACACCCACACACAAAACACTCCACACACACAACACGCACACGCACCAACACACACAGACACAGAGACACACACACACACGGATGCGCACGCACACACACACAACACACACACACACACACACGTACGTACACAGACAAGTACGCACACACACACACGCTCAGTGAGAGCACACATTTAGGATAAAGGAGAGAGAAGCACAGGTCAAATATAACAGATAATAAATTCCTATATGCAATATTAATTAAGTAAAACTTTAAAATTCTAAAGCAGCCCCCCCGGTCAGGCAAAAACAGTATGCAAACTCAACTCAACTCAACTCAACTCTCAACTCAACTTTATTTATATAGCGCTTTTTACAATTTTCATTGTTACAAAGCAGCTGTACATAAGACATATTGACTATAAGCAAAACAATTAAAGTTGTACCTGCAAAAACAAGAAAAAGTTGAAAACACAGAAGACAGAGATACCTACATACAAAACACTCCACACACACAATATGCACACGTACTAACACACATAGACATAGACACACACACACGGACACGCACGACACACACACACGTACACAGACAAGTACGCGCACACAAACACACACACACAGGCTCAGTGAGAGCACACATTTAAGATAAAGGAGAGAGAAGCACAGGTAAAATATAACAGATTTTTTTAAGTACACATTAATTAAGTAAAACTTTAAAATTCTAAAGCAGCCCCCCCGGCCAGGCAAATAGTGCAAAAAACAGTATGCAAACGGTGGCGAGGAACCCAAAACTCTAATCGAGAAAAAAAACCTCAGTAGAACCCAGGCCCAACCAGGGGATTCCAGTTCCCCTCTGGCAAAAGCTGCTGCCTCTGCACAAGCTCCAGAGAGCTTGCACAACAAGGCTAAATAAAATAAATAAACTTACTAATAAGGTAAATTATAGTTTAAGATTATCATTCATAATCTAATAGCATTTGACATTTTGTGGTGAAGATGTGTCAGGTGACCGCGTCCTTCTTTATCCAGCTCTATCATCTCAGCTCTTGTCAGGTCGCCGCTTCCCATTCTCCGCTCTACCATCAGGTCAGGCCATGAACTGCATCCTGCTCGCTGTGGTAACCTTGGAACAATGAGACAAGACAGGCTGAGAGTAGAGTACTGTTCTGAACTCTTTGATGCAACAAGTACATCAGTTGTGTTTTTGGTTCCGGTTGATCTAACTAATGCAGCCTAAACCCTCAGAGGATTTATATTATGGAAGAGTAGTGTATACAAGATTAAAAAGATGCGTCTTTAGTCTAGATTTAAACTGACAGAGTGTGTCTGCCTCCCGGACAGTGCAGGGAAGACTATTCCAAAGTTTAGGTGCTAGATAGGAAAAGGATGTACCACCTACACTTGATTTTGAAATTCTAGGTATTACCAACTGACAGGACGCCTGAGAGCGTAATGCACATGAAGGACTGTAATACAAAAGGAGTTCATTCAAGTATTGAGGAGCTAAACCATGTAGGGATTTATAGGTAATAAGCAAGATTTTAAAGTTAACGTGATGCTTTATAGGTAACCAGTGCAAGGTTGACAGAACCGGGCTAATATGTTCATACTTTTTTGTATGTGTAAGAACGAGCTGCCGCGTTTTGGACCAGTTGGAGTTTTTGTAATAAGCCTGCAGGGCAACCACCTAACAGTGCATTACAGTAGTCTAGTCTTGATGTCATGAATGCATGAATTAACTTCTCTGCATCTGACATTGACAGCATATGACGTAGTTTAGATATATTCTTAAGATGGAAAAACGCAATTTTACAGGTGTTGGCGATGTGGCTCTCAAATGATAGATTACTATCGAATAGAACGCCAAGATTCTTTGCTGACGAAGAGGGTTTTATGGAACATACGTCTATAGTTAAACAGTATTCTTGGTTGTTACTTATAGCAGTTTTCGGTTCAATAAGTAACACTTCTGTTTTGTCCGAGTTCAGTAATAAAAAGTTGTTACTCATCCAGTTTTTTATATCGACCATTATTCGATAGAACTGCTGTGTTTCATGAGGCTTCAAGGAAATATAAAGTTGAGTATCATCAGCATAACAGTGAAAGCTAACTCAGTGTCGCTTTATTATATCTCCTAGAGGTAGCATGTATAATGCGAAGAGCAGAGGCCCTAAGACTGAGCCCTAAGGTAGTGGCTTATGGGGATCCAAATAAATAAATAAAAGCAGCATGCAGCGTGTTCACTTTACTTGTCTTTTTCAAACAGAAAGCACATAAATCTTTTTAGTTTGTAAAGATATTTCTATATTCAGTAACTGTTGATTACATATTAAAGGGATTGTTAACACAAAAATGAAAATTCTGTTCTAACGAACAACGCCGGTACCCGTTCACTTCTATTTTATGAACACAAAACCAATACAGGTGATTGTATACAAAATATCTTCTTTTGAGTTCTGTAGAAGAATGTAAATCATACAGGTTTGAAATGACAAGAAGGTTAGTAAATGATGACAGAATTTTCACTTCCTTTAATGGCATGACATTCAAAATGTAAATATGCTTGTCTCTCGCAATGTTCAGGTTTGTTGGTGCAGTGTGACTGGTGATTCACAACATTCTAAATACAACAGATATAGAATGTTGATATTTGTTGGCATTTGTCGGACCAGTTGGAAATACATTGAGAACCAGCGAAATTACTTTGCATACCTTTTGGAAAAGTTTCGTGCTGGGAGCGAGACTGTGATGCTTTAAAATGTTTTACGTAGGCAGCTCACTTGGTTTTTCAACAGAGCCAGAGAGAGATGAACTCTGGCAGTTCTTCATGCCTGTTGCAGCAGTTCTATAAACCACTCCTTAAGTATCTCAATATGTCCACACCGTTACTAGCCAACGGTATTAATACGATCTCCTCTGACCTTAAATTACTGTGTATGTGTGTGTGGATGTCCGAGAGAATGAGATACATCTGTGGGTGCTCCCTGCATGTGCTTCAGCTTAACCCTTTAATCAGAGCAGCATAGCGCTTGTGTCTGAGGCAGAAGAGGATGTTCCTCTTCTATACATGCATACCTGTTTTTAAAAAGCAGTTTTATGTTGCTGCTACCCTGCAGCCATGTGAAACCATACTTTTTGTGTTTAAATCCCCTCTAGTGCTGTTAGTAAAGATAAAAAAAGCCTACTGAATAGCTTTGTGTGGCGTGTAGGGTAGAGTTACTGAGCACAGGGCATAAGAAGGACCAGCAGTAAGTAGCTTACAGCGTTGCCAGAAAGCATTGGGGATGGAATGCACTTCCTCTCAGTTTTAGCACTGGCGCTTGACCACTTGGAACTGCGGGACTCATTAATGAGAGTCTTTTGTTTGAAGAAACAGAGTGATGAGGGAGAGGCATGGAGCTGTACAGCTTTAGTTATGTAGGCTTGAATACAGAGGACTGAGATATTAGGGATTGTAACTGAATCTTGTTTTTTTCCTTTCTATTTTCAGGTTTCTGAAGATGAGTTGTGTACAGTAGGTCTTTTCCACTAGCATCACCAAACGTAAATATCTTTAAATTGAGTATCATATAGTCATTTTGGTAGTCATTATTATTAGGTTTTCCACAAGCCCCAAATGCTGCAAAAGTAAGCAATCAAAACATGGCCTCCAAGATAATAAATATTTAAACACCAATTACATTAGCCCAGGAATTTTGACAATATGGGATGTTACATAATCCTGGGCAGGACTACAGTGAGCAGAAGAGCATACTTCAGTGCCGTAGGCTGTTTCCTGACGTCCAGGGGGGATTGGCCAAAGGAAATCCCAATTAGGTTAGGCTCCAGGCTTTTTAATGACATCAGCTCTTGTCCCTGCCACATGTGTGAACAGCCATGTTTTTCATCTGGGACTCCTGTTCCTTCGTTTAAATGCAGGCATGGTTTATTCAAAGTTGCCCCCTCAGAGTTTTAAGCAAAAGGATATTAAATGCTTCCAAATCAAATTCAAAAGAGCATCTCTGAAAATCACATTGTATAATTATTGAAAAAATGGAGTGGCAGAATCCATTTCCATTTATACATTTGTTTATTTCATATTTTATCTGAATAATTTTGTTAAAACTGATAATTCTGACATGATCTCCAGTTGTGGCCAAAAGTAATGCCCAACTTTGACAAATGTATTGTATTGTCTTTGCTTTTAATTCTTATCTTGTCTATTCTTTTTATTTAAATATATTACAGTTTTTCTTGATTGCTAACACACAATTCATGAAACAATTCACCATTTTCTGACAACTATAAACACATTCTCGTGACAATACACCACCTTGTACAAACCCTACACACAAACAGCATCATTTTGCAATGGTTTGACCATGTTCTCATTCAGAAAACACAAACACACAATATAATGAACTGAAGTGTCAAGATGTAAACTCAAATAGCACACATTTGTCCATCAGTAAACGTTCAGTTGCAAAACTGATGACACACCAATCAGAATCTCAGGATAATATCAATAGGAGCACAGGTAAGTGTGCATCCTAGAATCATCTACTGGGCTTTATACTACTTACTGTAAACATACAGTATAAATACAGTACACACTTTATATGAGAGAAATTTCACTATTCTGTATCCAGTAAACTGTAGCACGTGTACACCCTTTTTACCTGTATGTATTTTTGCAGAATATACAGAATACTTTTATGAAATTGGGCCAAGGGTGCAGAGGATGCCATATTTTTTACATTGCCTCCTATTTACAAATGGCTTCAATGTATTGTTTCCTTTATCGTTTCTGTAAGTGGCTTTGGATAAAAGCATCTGCTAAATTCCTGAAAGTAAATGCGATTTGTGCAGTTGTGTACTGTATTGTGTTGCATGACCAGTTTATATTGTTCTTTGGACTTTTCTTGTCTTGTAAGATTATCTTCATGTACTTTACAGTAGTGTAATGTTTTATTTTTTCCTAAAGCTCATTCTTGCACTTTGCTCTATCTGCACTCTTTTTTATGTTGTATATTCTAATAAACACTAAGCTGTCAAATTATTCTTGAATCCCATTAAGAGGTATTAGTAACAGTGTTTTGAATTGATCTCACCAGTGTCTAAGACTATGTTGTAGTGTGGGTGTTTTTGAGGGCTTGTGTGTCATATCTGGGGGAACAGTTTGGTTTTTCAGCAAGTTTGAATGGTTTTGAGAAGAGAGCTTCATTTTGACCTGAAAATAAGATGTTTGGGGAATTGTGTGAGATGTTATGGATTTGTGTTTACTGTTTTGAGAATACGAGGCATAATTTCAAGAAATGTGTTTAAGCAATCGAGAAAAACTGTATTAAATATGTATTTAAAACATACTAATTTTCCATAGAATTTAAGGAGTAAGTACAAAGTACAAAGCTTATAGATTCAAGGCCCAGAATGGCCACAAAATATATCTACACAATATTATTCAGGATTACCATGTATTAAGACTAAATTGTTGCCAATGTTTGATTTATTTAGTGTGAACTTTCTTAAGCTTCTTTAGTATATTAGTATAAAATCCATATTCCCTGAATAAACCCATGATCACTGTAGTTTGACTTTTTGCCAAAATCCCTCTATAGACATCACTTTTGGCCAATACTGAAACCACTCTTTTATCTTTCTTTGTATTTCTTCAGTTGAAAGATCTATGGGTAGTTGACAAATAAATTGTACATATGTCCTATGGTACGACAGCAGATTTTCGACAACAAACTGTTATTATTACATTGTTTTATATTATTTATATTTATAATCTAAAATAGCTTAAGAGAGATTTATCTTTATTGTATTTATCTGTCAACTATACCCATATACATTCAGATCAACAGTTATTAGGATCACAAAAAAAAAAAACATTTCAGTCAAGTGATTTTAAACATATATAAATTATTAAACGTATACTATATACTGTATATTAGGCCTAGATTTTAACACAGGGTCTTCTTGAATGCATAACAAAAACTGTACCTCTGGATTGTTTTCTTTCCCTGTATCTTATCCAACCCAGGGCACCAAGTGGAACAGAGAAGCCACTGGTGCCCGCATAAAACAACAGGTGCATGACATCTGTGTATGTGTGTGTTTCTGTTCTAATCCCTTTCGAGTGACAGATCATCATGTTGTTTGATGAAAACGCTTGCCTCTCACTCTTCACCCTGGCGACTGTATCAACAGCTGTCTCCTTGTCAATCGTTCCACCTGTTTTAACTAACAGCATCCGCTCCAATGCCAGAATACCCATAAGGCAACATTAAACCTCCACATTAATGCAAGATTCTTCTTACTTGGCCGTTACATTTGAGAGCACTACTACCAGCATATCACTTTGCCCTTTACAAACCCAAACATTCAGTGTACTAAAGCATGCAAGTACAGCCACAATTATACCCTAATGTCCTGATGTGTTACCCAGCCTACACACTCATAGAGAAGAAAATGCACCACATCAGACGCAAGCAAACTCAATCACTGCAGCATATTTTCCAATCAAACATCAGCTCATCAAAACACAAAAACCCACAATATGGGATTTTCCTCTCCATCACTGTAAAACTCCATAAAAGAACACATGAAAGATTTCGTTCGGCCCATTTAAAGATGTTGCGATTATTGATTATTGTTGCAAAACTGGAAAAAGGTCAGGACGCAATTCACAGCTTGTAAAAGGCAGAATCTGTCGCTTGTTTTTGGTCTTAATTGGCAACAGGGTGCCCCAGCAGTGCAGTACCAGTTGCGGCTGGGGTTCAAGATGGAACCTTTAAAAGGCCAGCGAAAAGACATCTATGATGTGTAATCTGTTTTGCACGACAGTGATTGTAAGACATAATTGGAGCCCTTATTATGGTGGAAGGCCTCATGGTTTCTGTCAGTGTTGTTGTTGTCTTTGAGTTTACAGATAATGGGTTTCTTCTGCTTTGATGTTGGCCCACAAATACTCATGCACACATTCACACCCATGTGGAACTACAGTAGGCAGCAAACTTTATTATTGGGTTGAATGTGGATCAAAGTAAGAAACTGACCGATCAGAGCGCACTTTCCACATTACCTAATGCACACGCCTCTTACGTCTGCACACATGGCATTGCTGCGCAGTATAAAACAGAACTGCAAGGAAAGACTCTCTCATTAGTAAAAGTGTAATGCTCAGGTTAAAACTAAATGTATTATTATTATTATTATTCTTTTCATGTCTAGGGTATAATGGCTAGGGCCATCGGGAGAGCCAGGACGATTCCGGTGGCTGGCGACTCTTATGTACTGAAGTGAAATGAATCTGTATCACCTGCATGCGTGAGCAGCACGTTCGCGTCGCGCAAACAGCACATATGGGCCATTCACATTTCGTGTCTAAAACCGGATGGAAAATGCGCTGCTTTCTCCTTCTTTCCAAAGCATTTGGGAGCTCACACTCTCCTCGGCCCAATTGCATAAACTTAGCCACAAGTTCTAGTAGTAACTACTAGTCTCACTGACTAGCAATTAGTTATGACTAATCAGTCTTACTTTTTATATTTCAATTAGCCCAGTCTACCTTTTTATGTAACTGATTTAAAGAAGGTATGACCAGTCTTGAAGAAAAAAAATTGATGACTAACTTCTAAGACTAGTCTAAATAGTTTATGCAACTGGCCCCTGGTGTCTGCTGTTGCTAAGCAACCATAGGCCACACAGGCGTGTTGCGAACGTGTCGCTCTCTATTGGAGCGCACTTGTCGTGCGTCTACACAGGGATACTCTTATATAGGGAGATGGAAGGTCTGTAATACTTACCATAGGAGAGAATGGCTAACATGGATCACATGAGTGCTGCCCTCTGGCCGGCGCTTTAGAGCACCAAACACCAGGACTTCCAGACACAGAAGCAGCTTCTTCCCCCAGGCAATCTCCCTCCTAAACAGATAACTGCTCCTTAAGAGCAATATTCCACTTCCACTACTCCTATAGTGTGCACTATAGTGCCTTATTATATCTACATCTTATGTATACATGTATATAACACTACCTCTACTTACTAAATTATCCATTTGCACAAGTGTACATACAATCTGTTAATATGTTTATTCTACTATATACTACCCTGTACAATGTCTCTTATATGTTATTTTATGTAAGCCAATGCAATATTATATATTTCGATTGACATGACAATTTAGAATCTTTTAGACTGTAAATCGTATAATATTGTATTGTCATTGTGTTGAATGTCTGTACTAGAAGCTTCCAACACCAAAGAAAATTCCTTGTGTGTGCAAGCACACTTGGCAATAAAGCTCTTCTGATTCTGATTCTGATTCTGATTCTGATGAGGCACCCTCAACCAATCATGTATGGCAGTTGTGTCAGTGGCTGGATTTCACAGTTTTATGGCATTCGCTAACAGTTTATGTTGCACAGTTTCGTGTGGATTTGTTTGTTCATGTTGTCAATACATATTGCACAAGAAAAGAGATATTGTCATTGTTTAAAATAGACCACATGACCGTAACTTATTTTTTTTAAGTTATATTAATGGCCTTTTTTTAGGATAGGACAGTGGAGAGGTGACAGGAAAGTGCTGGGTAGAGACAGGGGAGCAGGATCGGCAAAGAACCGCACAAGACGGAATCGAACTCGGGTTGCAGCGAGCGTACTAGCGCTATATGTGGCCGGCAGACTATTGGCACCGACATAAATGTAATTTATTTGTTGAAATCTGGAGGTCATATAAACCACACCTTTTTATTTATTTATTTGTTTGTTTATTTTACCTTATTCATTAAATTGCATGGTCATGATCAACGCAACAGTCAAGTCATTACATTTCAAATGTATTTATTGAAACATTTTATTTTCATTCAACAACAAATATAAAATATAATATTTGACATTACTCGCGTCTTTTTTCCACAAAACTGCATCAGCTTCATATGCATACATGCAGTTTTAGTTATTATAATTCAAGGGTTCTCATAACTGCTAAAACCTAAAATCCACCATTCAATATTACTATTAATTTCTATGATAATGCCATAAGTGAGTCCTGCCTGTCGCAACATTCGCTACTCTGCCTTCTCTTAAAAAAGTTTGCATTAGGCTATGTTATTTTCAATAACGTAAAACCTCTTAAATAAGTTTATTTTACTGACATGTTGATTATAAAACTTTATCCGCATTGTTTTCCTTATCAGTGTAGTGCGAGTTGTAGTCAGAAAGCCATTGCGCTTTATCTGTTGCTCAAAGACGAGGATCTTTCAGTGCTGGGGAATACCAACGTGACACGTTTTCCCCTCATGTATACATATGAAGCACAACACAAAGTGTATATGTAGTTTTATTTGTTATAGTAAAAGACTGACATAAAGCTGGCTTAACGTTGGACGTTCAATATTCGTGAATTTAGGGACCGTCTCCAAATGTACATACATATCAATAGACATGTTTCTAACTTCAATAGCATTTAAATGGAATGACTTACAGCACAAAACCAGCTATGCTATGCTACCAGCTAAAACTGGTATGGCTGTGGAATGTTTAAATCTTGTGAAGTGGTCTATGTATCTGTGCAAGTGCAATGCCTTCTGTGAAAATAATAAACATAATAAAATCAATATTAATATTGTATTATTACTGCAGTGTTTATTGTGATACTAGGACTATTGTTTTTAGGCTTTAATTGACTATTTTTCTTAGCGGGTCATTATAACAAGATAAGCTCATACAGGAATACAGGGTACTTTGTGATTCATATTTATACAAACTATACTTCCTTTACTTATACCTTTAGAACAAAGCCTTCCAAGCTATAAAAAGAATCAGGAAAGTCCTGTTACTTGCCTGGCATTTTATTGTCTTATTTTATTTAGACATAATAGTTATTGTCATATAAAAGCTCAAGTCACACTTTTGGAGGGCAAAGCTGGAAAAGCCACGTTGTCTCCCGCTGTTGTATTCTCTTCCATAACTTGTCAGACCAGTTTCTTATTCAAATACGACAACAAATCACTGCAGCTGTAACTTCCCTACCTTGTCAACCAGGCCAGTCGACGCACATGAAATTATTACATGCCACTTATGGTAAATCTTTCTTGACTTTTACATGTGGGGAAAAGTGAATCAGAACCAGGTCTTTTGACTTTTGTCTTTTAAAAACTTGTTTCCACTTGTTTTCCACTGGATTATTAACGGAACACAACTGTGCCCAATCTCTCCTTACCAGGGGCATTATAGTTTTTACTGTGATTTACACCAGCCATCTTAAGAAGCTATTCGTATTGACGTCAACTAATAATAGTGTTGTTATTATGATTAAGTATTTGGCTAAAACTGCATGCAAAGAAAACAGCTGGGAGTTTAAGATCTTTGGAGGGAAAAGCCGTGCAGTTTTGGAGAGCACTCCAAGAAAAGTACTATTTTAATCAGGGTGCCAGCCACTCCTCTTTCTGTCCAACTCTTGCTTTCCTACTGTTCATTTATCCTACTCTGAAGTTAGACAGGTGAGGACTATAACCAAAGTATAGATGATTTTTTGTGATAATAGAATCCAATGTTCAGTCTGTTACAACAGCAGAGCCATGCAGGGACTCCAAGCATATAGAATATCAATTGATTCAATTGCTCAATGAGTAATGGTTTTGTATTGTATGCTTGTTAGTCTGTGTGTGGGCTTTTTTGTGTTGTTGATTGACCCTGGCTTGGAATTCCATTTTTTTTAAGCATATATTTTTGGGGAAATAATGATGTTCCCTTTCTGTCGGTCTCTCGACGTTGTGTCTAGCCGACAGATGGGGTTCGCTCTTGAGAACCTATCAACTTCCGACTAGTTTAGAAAAGGCCAATGAAATTGGCGAATGAAATTTGCATGCCGGACTCCGCCCTCGGATATCCGGGTATAAAAGGGAGACGGCGTGCTTCATTCATTCACCTTTTGTTCTTCGGAGCCTTCACACATGATCGACTTCGAGACTTCAAACTCTACGCCGAATTACTGCTAGAATCTTACGACGTGGTGCAGCGGACTGTCCCTTCCTGCAGCAACTTCCCCTAGGCGTCTCGGCAGTTCCAGAAGTGTTTGAGTTTTTTTCTCTAAAAGAGCAAATTTCTCCAGTGTGGCATGTCCCGCTATTCTCGTGGGTGCAACACACTCATCGAGGAGGGGGATGGACATGATGTCTGCTTCCAGCACGCTGGGGCAGCCCTTGTGGATACGTCCTGCCCGCACTGCAGGTGGTTGACGATTCAGACGTTGGGTCACCTCGTCTGCTTCCCGTTCCGTGACAGCAGTGGCCACGGCCCTGCCGTCCGCTAGGTGAGCAGCGAGGGTGATATGTGGATTACTGTGAGCGCTAATCCGTCAGCCACCGGCTCGCGGACCGTTCAGGGCATTATGGCATCCCAGGCCAGTCCTCTGGAACCTCCATGTCTGCCCCTGGACGGGACGAGGAGATCCTGAGTGGCCTACCCCCTGCAGCGGTTAAGACCATTACTCAGGCTAGGGCCCTGGCCACTAGGCGGCTATACGCCTATAAGTGGTGCCTCTTCTCATCCTGGTGCTCTTCTCGAAGAGAAGACCCGCGGAGTTGCTCGATCGGGAACGTGCTGTCCTTCCAGAGACTCGAGAGGAATCTCTCCCCTTCCACACTGAACGTGTATGTAGCCTTCATTGCCGCTCATCACGACCCAGTTGCTGGTAAATCTCTAGGACAACACAACTGATCATTTGGTTCCTAAGGGGTGCGAGAAGGCTACCGCCACTCCCCCTATTCACCAGGTGGTGAACTTACAGGCGCTCCCCAACGGGGAGGAAGACCCAACCGTGCATTACGCCTCTACTTGGACCACACACAGAGCCTCAGGAGCTCTGAGCAGCTTTTTGTCTGTTTTGGAGGTCAGCAGAAGGTGAGGGCTGTCTCAAACAGAGATTGGTGCACTGGATCATG
The DNA here is from genome assembly GCF_024868665.1 of Triplophysa rosa. Taxonomy (NCBI): domain Eukaryota; kingdom Metazoa; phylum Chordata; class Actinopteri; order Cypriniformes; family Nemacheilidae; genus Triplophysa; species Triplophysa rosa. The sequence goes on along the minus strand of NC_079907.1, from coordinate 17,244,819 downwards.
GACGCCGTCACTACGGCGTACTGGTCCTAAGATCGCCCGTGCCCACTGGCAGTGAGAGCTCACTCCACTCCGAGTATAGCCTCCTCGTGGGCACTGGCTCAAGGCGCCTCTCTGGCAGACATCTGCAGAGCTGCGGGTTGGGCTACGCCCAACACCTTTGTGAGGTTCTACAGCCTCCACGTAAAACCGGTATCAGCTCGAGTCTTGCAGGGCATCAGGTAAGACCGGCGGCCAGTAGGGCGTACGCCTGCGAAAGCACCTTCCCCCTTCCTAGGTGGGTCAGCGTGCTATTTTTTGCCCCCCTTCTTCCCCCACTGGGTGAAGAACAGGCATTCCATCCATCACTAAGCAAGCACCTCCTGAGGGCGGGCTGGGCAGAGCAGCCCTGCCCCTTAGGCCGGGTACCAACTGAGTTATCCACAACATAGCTCTAACCGGACCTAGTGCTACCGGACGTTGTAACCCCCCAGCAGGGCGGTTCCGTCTGATGTATCCTCATGATTGGTTCCCACCTTGGTAACCCATGACCTTCCCTAGGTTGACCTCCACCTCGCGGTAAACTACTTCAGTCCGCACATTTTTCCCATGAGTTCTCCCCTAAACGGCGAGACCATATTGGTATCTCCACTAAAGCTCCTCCCTACGGTAGGAAGTGGTCTCTGTAGCGCATCCCCCATTTGAGGAAGTAGCGCTTACCCAGCGGACCCTATGAGGGTTTAAGACAGGGGCCTTCCCACATTCAAAAGAAGCTCGGGGACCCCCTACCTATACACTGGTAGGTTACAATTTTGCGGTAGCACTCACGGCTGACACGCCCAGGCCAGTCACCGTCGCTTCACTAGAGATTGTGACAGGCGTCACAGCGTCGTGGCGTTTTCCATGGGAACCCCATCTGTCGGCTCGACACAACGTCGAGAGAAAGACAGAAAGGGAACGTCTTTGGTTACGGATGTAACCTCAGTTCCCTGATGGAGGGAACGAGACGTTGTTTCCCTTATGCCACAACGCGTGCTGCCCGCTGTAGCAGTCGTGAGAGGTCTCAGGCTCCTCAGAACAAAGGTGAATGAATGAAGCATGAATGAATGAATGTATGCCTGAATTCGTGATCATTCATGTACCCTTACCGTAAAGTGTTACCAAAATATCTTCTTTTGTTATGCAGAAGAAAGAAAATCACACAGGTTTTAAATGACAACAGGGTGAGTAAATGATGACAGAATTTTCATATTTCAGTGAACTATCCCTCTAAGGCTTGTGAGGTTCTTAGTATGATATTTATATGATGAACAGTTGAAGAAGCACATTCAGTTGTAACATAATTAATTTTACCAACAAATTGTAAAGTTGTTGTATAATTAGGAACAATCACTCTTATAGGACCTATATAATTTTTATTCTAAAATTACTGTACTGTAAATGCAATTTACCAACCAGTATTGGTACTGAATTGCATTTAATTTCCGTCCCATGTTACAATTTAGTATTGTAAAACAGATTTTTTTAGCAACATGTTTACAATTTATCCCAAAATGTATAGTTTTATACTTTAACTTTGTGGGGGAAAAAATGGTTACGTAAACAAAACACACTAATCGACTGCCGATTTATTCTGCAGAGTCCCACCCTCTAAAACTAAAGAGATTTTGTCTCTAAAGGCCATGACTGAGCTGTTTTCTGCTGAGTCATGGTCCTTTTTTACTCCCTCCCGCTCCTTCACGCCTGCCACTCTCTGTTCAGAAAACACAGTAGCTGTTCGGGAGCTTTAATAACTAACATACCCACCTCCCCACCACCTCGCCCCTTTCCACTGGCTACTCAGAGCCATGCCAGCGTGCTGGACCAAGGATTCCCTTTCTTTTTTCCTTCTTTCACCATTCCGCTACTTATTCCCCCTTCCGTTTGTTAGCGGACCGTTAGTCACCCACCCACTCGATTCTACGAAGCGTCCCCATGCCTTCATCCAATTGTACATTCGGGGCTGCAGCCAGGCAGACTCACTGGCGCAAGCTTTCAATATTTATCGCAAGTCTGCAAGATGACAGCGATAATGAATCATTGTGTACTTAGTATTGCGCACATGTGACCAACGTGCAACATTGCTTATGCTAGAATATGTTTGTTTATTTACCTCAGCGATTTATTCAGTTTTTATACAAGATGTGCTTGCTCACCATTCATGCAGTGTTGTGAAGACATGGCAGGTCATTCTGTACTCATGTTCACATGGACACATTCGAGTCATCAATTAATAGCGGTTGGCGCTAGCTCGGCGGGTTACCACTTCCTGCTAGGCTTTGCTTTGCAAGTTGCTGGCATTCAGTTTGGCTCTTTAATACTTTATTATTTATGAGAATAATTATAAATGGAATTTGGGAAATCAATATTTTACCCTTTTTATGTTTTTTAGCTTTATATCTAATTGTGAGTCACGGAACATTTGCTCTGGCGCTCCAAAAACGCTACTCACCTGCTACTCAATGTCCTCACGCTCGTACAAAGCTAATGGAAAGAAATATTCCATCGTGCTTTATTTCAGTTTTTCTTGCTATGTCTCAGAGACCACGATCTTCAGTTTTGCTGGCACATGTGGCAGGAAAAGCCGGGAACACCACGCCCTTGCACCTCGTAACCGATGACGTAGGTTCCAGTGAGTGTAGGTTTTAGTCACCTAGCATGATTCTGGTACATTTTTACTGCAGGAAAAAGTCTAAATTTAGCACAGAAATGAGGACAGCTTGCTTGTTTTGTGATATGACCCTTCACAAATGTACACTAACTACTGCGTCATTTATGCATTATGGGGGAAAGGTAGAGGGAAAAATTAGGAAAGAAAAAGGGAATAGTTAAAAAAAAAACTCTCATTAATTAGTCAATTTCATCTAATTTCAAAACAGTGCAAAATAATAATGAAGCTTTGCTGAATGTTCCTGCTGCTTTTTATCTATATAGTGAAAGTAAATAGTGTGCAGTTGTCAAGATTCAAAAGTAAGAAAAGCACCATAAATATAGTCCAACATCTCACATGCTATATTTCAAGTTGTGAGGCTATACAGTTGCATTCTTCAGGAAGAAAATGACACATTTATAAAAAAAAATCTCTATTATTAAACACATTTGTTTATATTCAGATATGACATGTCAATAATGCTGCATTTTAGTTTTGACTATACTTATGATTTATTTATAGGGCTATTTGGAGAAAAGAGCAACAGGAGCGTTTTTGTGACCGATCTCCGAAACAGATTTTTTGGCTGAACTGTCCCTTTAAGAGGTAATCTTTGCTGAAAAAGAGAAGGGTACAAAATGGATAAACATGACTGCTTCTTGTTTGAAAGGGCTGGATGTTTCTAATGAGAGCCACAGACTCAATTAAGAATATGAATGCAAGATGTTTCAATTCCTAGTTTATTTCAGCACTCAATTTTGCCCTGTTTAATTCTCGTTGCCTGTTTAATTCATTTTGCCTGTTACTCTTATTCTGAGATCTCAGTGGGCAAGGCTTCTGTGGGCTCCTTAACCCCCTGAAAGATCTATTCAAGAGCTTCTTACATGTTAAAATTTGTGCATTTGAGCTTCACGTTTTCTTGAGAGAAAAACAAGGCTTTGGCATTGCTAGCACAACGCTTTTACAGTTGAGCTACAGAAAAGCTGTTTGAGTTCAAATCTCTTATAAATGTTTTTTTTATGCGCATCATCCTGGAGTAAAATTGACATATAAGTGATAATATACAGCCTGTCAGGTGTTATTGCAAAATGAGTGATCTGCAACCTTCACTCTGTTTTGCAATAATCACCAGCTGACTGTACATTTTGCCATACAAGTAATTGTACACAAAATATTGTTTTGCGATAAATCTTGAATTATTTTCTGTAAATAAAGTTTTATTTCATTGTAATTTTAATAAAAGAGACATCTATGTATCAGACCGCTGAATGGCACGATTGACTAATGTTAATTAAATTAAGGGTTTCAGAGAGCAAGAGAGGAAAACTTGAGAGAACATGGAAAGTTGGGATATGATGGTAGGCAGTAAGTGTGAGATGGATAACTGTTGAAGTGCGATTTGGAAAGGATTATGTGTTTTAAAAAATAAACCTTTTGTCCAAATGGGCATGAATGCCATCAGTAAACAAAGTGACCTGGCAGAAGAATTGCTCTGTAACAAAGAGAAGAAACCTACAGAAAATTCCATCCATTAAGGCAGAGACAGGAACTGTTTTACAGGACTGAAAGGATTTTAATTTGGGGGGGGAACAGACTGCTATAGTGGGATTTTGGCCCCTGTTTTCTCTAGCACTCCTACGCAACTTTCACTGTCTCTTTTTCTAATTTATATCTTTCTCTCTCCATCTGTCTAAAAAAAGTTTTCTACACCACAGTCACTCCTGCCCAGACTCAAGCTGACTGAAAACTCAGATGTATTACACAGCTCCTGCCAATGAAACTGTGCATTGCTGCATTTGATAGAAACAGAGTAACAGAGTGGGAAAAAGACAGTTCTGGAACACGTTAGGAGAGAAGAAAAGATCATACCATGATCTAAGTTGTACTGACAGCTCTTGGGTAGTGTGTTTGTCATTTAACAATTGGGGCAGTCATGGCCTAATGAAAGAGTCGGACTCCTGACCAGAAGGTTGCCGGTTCGATTCTCAGGGCCGGCGGGTAACAACTGAGGTGCCCTTGAGCAAGGCACCTTACCCCTACTTGCTCCCCGGGCGCTGCAGTGATAGCTGCCCACTGCTCCAGGTGTACGTGTGTTCACAACTTGCTGTGCGTGTGTTCACTACTCTCTGGATGGGTTAGAAGCAGAGGTCACATTTCGGGTATGGGTCACCATATCTGACTAGGTCACTTTCACTTAAAGCTCACCCATGACAAAAAAATTGAATGATTGTGCACAAGGGGTGTCAAAATATATTGGCATTAACTGTGATACTAATAACAACGATTATATGGTGTTAATACTACACATATGATAATATTGTATATAATTCAGTACCAATTTATGGTTGACGCTACAACATATAGGTGGTATTGCACCCATTTATCATTTTACCTGAAGAACCATAATGGTTACAAACTCTCCCTCTCTCTCCCTATGTGGCCTAAAATCTGTTGCGTTGCAAATGTGACCGATTAGAAACACTTTCCATAAGCTTTGTACATCATAAAAATAACACTTCTTATGTGAATGCGCTCAGGGAAACTCAACTCAACTCAACTCAACTTTATTTATATAGCGCTTTTACAATTTTCATTGTTACAAAGCAGCTGTACATGAGACATATTGACTATAAGCAAAATAATTAAAGTTGTACCTGCAGAAACAAGAAAAGGTTGAAAACACAGAAGACAGACATACCCACATACAAAACACTCCACACACACAATATGCACACGTACTAACACACATAGACATAGACACACACACACACACACGGATGCGCACGCACACACACACAACACACACACACACACACACACGTACGTACACAGACAAGTACGCACACACACACGCTCAGTGAGAGCACACATTTAGGATAAAGGAGAGAGAAGCACAGGTCAAATATAACAGACTATACATTCCTATATGCAATATTAATTAAGTAAAACTTTAAAATTCTAAAGCAGCCCCCCCGGTCAGGCAGATGGCGAGGAACCCAAAACTCTAATCGAGAAAAAAAACCTCAGGAGAACCCAGGCCCAACCAGGGGATTCCAGTTCCCCTCTGGCAAAAGCTGCTGCCTCTGCACAAGCTCCAGAGAGAGCTTGCACAACAAGGCTAAATAAAATAAATAAACTTAATAATAAAATAATCAACTAACAATTGACATCGGCAGAGTTTGGTCTGTCCTCGTAAAACAGGATTACAAACACTTACAAACTTTCAGAAAAAAAGTACAAAACTGTGCTTTTTAAGGTAAATACAACTCGTAAAATGTTGTAGGTTTTTTTTACATAATTGTACCCCTAAGGACCCATTGTGTACTTAAAGACCCAGTGAAATAAAAAATGATAATGCCTATTTTTTCATGAAATATTGCAGCGTTTATTGTAAATAGTTTTATCAATGTGGGTCATTCTCTTTTTAAAATTCGTGTGCCCTCATAACCTTTAGTGAAAATCTGAAAATGCACTTCCTTCCTGTAATGACTATCCATCTTAAATGACGTATGTTAGACGGCAACTGTCAGTCTGCTGCCAGTTCCATTTCAAAATGCAATGGCTGTTTTTATACATCCAATCAAATCGCAGAGAAAGACGAAAGCCATGCCCAATATTTTTCCTCATTAGAAAATCCATTTCACTCAGAAATGCGTCAAAATACGGAAGTAAAAATGATCGCAACTTGCGGTTCACAGGGACTTTAAAAGTGCAGTTAAATGTTTTGTCATGCCCCACACCTGTTCCCCTCTTGATTTGGTTCCCTTTATTATGCCCCGGTTATTTCTGTCCTGTGCGAGTTCGTTTTGTTCCGTGTCTGTTGCTACTCCACGTCCTCTTCCTGCACTGTGTCCTGTAAAGTATTGTCTAGTCTAGTCTAGTCAGTGTAAGTTATGTCAAGTGTTGTTTTAGCTATCAAGTTAGTTTAGTCACGCTGCCCCTAAACTTTGGAACTCACTACCCATCCATATCCGTCAGCTGGACTCCATCAACATTTTTAAATCACAACTCAAAACCTACCTCTTTAAATCTGCTTATTCATTGTAATCCTTTGTGTTTTTATTTTTAAGTATTGGTGTTTTATTTGCTTGTGTTTCTGTTGTAAGGTGTCCTTGGGTGTCCTGAAAGGCGCCATTAAATAAAATTTATTATTATTATTATAGTTAGTCTATGTTCCTGTTTAGTCTATGATTTATTCCGTTTGTCATTGTTGTTTTACCCCCTCGTGGGTTTTTGCTTTGTATTTTCATGTTGTTAAATCATTGTTTTGTGTCAAGCTGCCTGCGCTTGGGTTCTCTCCGTGTCCCCCCCTGACATGATATTTGAGAGTATGGCATAAATCGAGAACTACAAGAATATTAAAACTCAAGAGAAAAATGATACATTTCAGTCTGTTACTCACAATATACTGCCCCATATGGCTTCGTTTCATAATATTTTTATGGATATTTTGTTTGTCTATGTACCATGGAGGTGAATCCATGTTAAAATGTGTACTCTGAGTGACATAATTAAGATTTAATACTAATAATACCACAGCAGATTTTAACTGCAACAGGAAAAGAGACCCTTTGGTCAGTTTATTTCACCTCCGTGAAGCAAAGACCACGAGGGTACATATGCACATGTACGTACATAAAGAGCTCACGAAGGCTAACTAAAAGGAACTAAAACAGTCCACGTGTCATTTGTCAGTCAGAATGGGGGCTACACATATATACACAGATGCGCACGTTCTGCAAACTCTAAGGAGCCTGCGGGTCAATGTCAAGTGCAACCCTTCAGCCTCCCTTACTTTAGACTAATGTATACGTGCATATGCATGCATGCTGTAGCATTTAGGCCCAGGGCAAGCCCTTATTGGACCAGACTCTTGAAATCAGACACAGCAAGGTGTAGGAAAGTTGTCCTGGGGCACCCACATGAATACTCAAGTAAGCAAACAGTAATTCAAGCTAATTTGGACTACAGCACGAGTTCAGACTAACTTCCACATACTACGAATGAACTCTTCACAGCTACAGGAAAGAAAAAAAGGGAGAGGCCTTGTAGTTGTAAAAGGCTGCCTTTCCTGCCCTAGAGACACTGAATCGATGACATTTCTCTCTATAATCTATTTGCCTTAGAGTTTGCTGATGAAACCAGGCTTTGAGCTGGACCCAGAAACCTGCAGGAAACTAACAAACCCCTACTCGGTGCTTCAAATCATGGATGTCATCAGGTTTTGTTTACTTAAACTTATTGAAGTTGACAGGTTTTATTTGATTTCTTGTCACAAACACAATGTTCGCGAGACAATTTGGGCAAAGAGTGTCTGCCAAAAAAGAAATCCGCCAGAGCAAATAAAATTATCATTGTGTGAAATCGTGACCTTACTCTTTGTGCATGATGGATTTGCTTGGTATTTGAGGTTTCTTGATTTGCACAGAAAATGAGTATAGAAAATATGTATTATGTACCTTTAGAATGTTCCTTTTACTGTCACTGCGGTGGTACCCTTAAAGCAGGGGTATTCAATTAAAGTTCCAAGAGGTCCAGTCTTTATACTTTCTTCCAAACGGAGGTCCGGACAATATGTTTTTTTTTAATAACAAAAATAAATATTTAATCAATTTAGCCCACTTGGATATATACTGTATATATAAAAGGTATGATCTTTTATCAGGCCATTTATTTTATATTTTGATATCCACAGTATGTACTGTATGTATTGTAGGCTCTGTGCCTTTTCTGATCATTATGTTTGTAAATAAAAAAGCTATAAACAACAATTTTAATGTAAGAATTAAATCGCTCTCATCATAATCAGAAAACAAAGTTACTTACTAAATTATCCTTTCCATGCCTTTCATACCAGAACTACTTCTATCTTTAAATTCCCAGTTAGAACAAAATGTGATCCTGCTTGTGAAAACCCAGAGAGTCTTTTTACTGTTTTCTACATAAAATCATCCTACAGAAGATTATTTGAAAATATAACAACAATATCTTCAATATTGACTGAATAATGCCATTTCAAAGATCAAAATTTTAGTTAAAGGTCCAGTGCGGGATGTTTTGTATGATCTATTAACAGAAATGCAATATAACATACAAAACTGTGTCTTTAGATGTGTATAAAAACCTTACGTAATGAAAAGTTATGTTTTTATTACCTTAGAATAAACCAGTTGTATCTACATAGGGAGCGGGCCTATCTACATCGAATTTGTTATGTTGAGCAGCCATGTTTTGTACAGTAAGCTCTAACGGACAAACAGCTCTACAGAGCGCGTTTCGTATATGTTGGTCTTCCTGTGTTTATTTAGACGCAGCTTGCGTCATCACTGAGTTGAAGACGCACAAAGTAGTAGAAGTTTTGATAAAATGGAGGACCATGAGTATTGTGCACAAGCGCCGACAGAGCGTGAATCTCCGTCGTCAAAGAAGCGCAAACGTGATGCTGCCAGACGAATTAGAGACAAACGGCGGCAGAAATCCAGGATAAACATCGGTGTATCTATTACCAGATGGAAGGCACTGTTGAAAGACAAATGTTTTCAAGGCGACGCCGAAGTTGCCTGTTTTCTGCTAGACTGGTAAGATAATTCAACCTTTTCAATGTTTCCACTTTTTCAATGTTTACCAAACAACTGTTTTGTTGAAACGGTAACGTTAGCATTTTATACAAATGGCCATATAACCTCCGAATAATAATGTTTTTCCGTCCCTGCGGTACGTACTCCGGTTGTTCCTGACTTTACAAAGGGGGAGACAAACGTCTACTAACTTACACCTAACTGCCTATGTCGCTGTCAGATCAAACGCTTTGAACAGCGTTGCTATTTATGATTAGCTAACTTTAGTTACTTCACTACTCTCAGCGTGTACTAGATAGCACGCAAGAAATATATCTAATTATAGAATTGTAACAGTAACTTTCGCAATAGAATACATGTTAAATGATTAATTACGTTAATATATTGCCTTACCTGCTTGTATCACTGCTATCCGCTGTCTCAGTAGACGACATCTTTTTTTACTGTTGCGGCCTCCGTCGTAATTCGAAAGGGAGGGGTGGGCAAATGACTCAGAGATTCGTTGCAAAACTATAATACAAAGCTAGTGGCCGCTGATTTTCAAGAACTGTGCCTTTAATGCTTGAAATTATTCTTTGATGCTTGTTATTTAATAATTCATTCGTTTATGAGACTTTAACCTGGGTTTTCACAGGGACACAAATGTTTACACGCTGATAAATAATGCTAATGATAAATTTAGGCTAGATAAAAACGTTATGGTTCATAAAATATCGCAAATCTGGTTGAAAGGTTGGAGACATATAGCAAACAGTAAACAGACTGACAGAATCAAATACTTTAATATTGCTGCATTTTGTTTACTGTTGTGTCTCTTCAATGCGGGAGAAAAGCAGCGCACGCGGAGCGGAAAGGGTTCAAATGAAGCGCGTTTATAGCTAAGAGATATCACAGGATATAGCGACAAAAGATCAATTACATAAATGTTCCTGAGAGTACGCGTGATGTGATTCTGCGTTGTGTAGATGCGCGGCTCAATTTAAACAACTGAAAGAGTCCAAATTTTAAATGGCTCGCGGTCCGGATGAAACGAAGCAAAGGTCCGGATCCGGCCCGCGGTCCGCCAGTTGACGATGACTGCCTTAAAGGATTCTTTTTGTACCTAACATAACATACAAATCTTGTGTACCTTTAAAGGTACAGTTAAACATTAACAATCAATAATGAGGAAACGAGAGGGCGGGGACATAGACGAGACCAGAGAGAGCGCATGTTATGTCAGAACCAACAATAACATGTCTCTCTCCACACAAAACATGAGGCTCTGTCATGATCCTGCCACTAGATCAAGAAAGACATGACGAGGCAGAATCATGACATATCATTTGCACTTATGTTCAATATAAAAATGCTTCATGTTGCTTCGCTTGAGAACAATGAGGTCAAATGTCATTTGCTTCTGAATGCCAGAGAGAGCGCATGTTATGTCAGAACCAACAATAACATGTCTCCCTCCACACAAAACATGAGGCTCTGTCATGATCCTGCCACTAGATCAAGAAAGACATGACGAGGCAGAATCATGACATATCATTTGCACTTATGTTCAATATAAAAATGCTTCATGTTGCTTCGCTTGAGAACAATGAGGTCAAATGTCATTTGTTTCTGAATGCCATGTGTTCATCGATTGTGAACACAAATGATATTTTACAGCTATTGCATATGAAAATATTATCAGTGCATAAAGACGTAAAATTGACCTCTGTTCCACATTTGTATTGCAGTTGATTACTTTTATTGTGCTTTTTGGACCTTGGTATTTAAAATTGGTATTTTGTTGTATGGAAAAGAGATTGGGTTGGAATAGCATGGGTTGAGTAAATGATGACAAAATATTCTTTTTTGGGTGAAGTATTCCTTAAACCTTTTAATTTGATTCAGTTTCGTGTAACAAACATTCTCAACTGAATCCAGATGCCTGGACGCATGTTAGTCCACTCTGCAATGCATATTTGCTTGTCCCTGGACCACTCTCAATTTGAGCCGTCTGTAGATTAGCGAGAACTAGACAAGAAGATTCTGATCCAGAATTTGCCATCTGATTTTTTCTGTAATTAATGGAAGTTGCACTTTGGAATTCGCTGGCTGGCCTTTAGCAGGTCCTCATGAAAGGTTAAGCTTTTGCTAAAGGGCACCCTTAAGGGAAAGTTCAGCCGAACGCGAAAATGCTGTCATTATTTACTTACCAACATGTTGCATTTAAACCATTTTATTTAGAATGCAAAAGGAAAGTTAAATATATTTAGTCACTGTCCAACAAATCACATACCTAAACTTTTGGTAATTTTGACTTTTGACCACAGAATGTGCTGAAATGTCCTTTCAACCAGACAAAAAGCCAGTCATTAAACTTATTTTCATCTACAATAATAAGTGAAAAGGGTAAGCTTAAAATGATTTCTTTAGCCATTGATAACATGAGTTTTGGAAATACAAACAATTAAACTTTCAACTCTTATAGACAGCTTCATTAGATGCATGTGCGTTGCCACAGTTACGCACCTAGCCCGAAGTTTATCGGTATGGCAAGTGGCTAATATTGCACCGACTACAAAAGCAGTTAAAGTTAAGGTGATATAATGGTTCTTTTGTTCTACCGGTAACCCAAAATAATACTGGGTAGACGTTGTTTTATCTTGCTAGCAAATGTAATTCACTTGTTATTTATTTTGTAGATTATTTCTGATAACTCAATTCCCAGATAGCACTATCCATCTGGTTTACGTCTATTTGACGTCTGCATTTACATCTGCAAGACATCTTAAATACATAATTTGCTCATCTGCAATACGTCTCAGAGACGTCTGAACGTCTGTAATACGTCTGCTAAAGATCTGGAGATCTGCTGCTTAAAAACATCTGCTAAACATCTTAGAAAGAGCTGTTGTACATCCATTCTAAATCATAAACATCTTACAGACATCTAGATGTCTATATGACGTCTGACAGCAGACATCTCTGAGACGTATTGCAGATGAGCAAACGATGTATTGTAGATGTCTTGCAGATGTAAATGCAGACGTCAAATATATGTAAACCAGATGTATGTGTGCTATCAGGGTTGTTACTGATTCTTTGCTGCAGTCTACCGGAAGTTACATTTGTTTATGTTGTTGCTGTTGAAACCATCTATTGGCTGCTTTTCTTCATTATTCAAAATGATCAATTTTGAATAATTATCTTTTTTTATATAATAATAGTTTCATAATGAAATATATTAATATGTTGGCAGATATATATTTGTCTACAAAGTCTAGGTGTCATGGTTCTGCTTCTTTTAGTCTTGGATTTCCTGGTCCTGAGGCAGAGCCATGACAAAGTCTTTGGTTATGTGTGGAGAGAAACATATTATTGTCCTTTAGACAATAATATGCGTTCTCTCCAGTGTCTTTTCATTGGCCCGCCCCTCTCGTTTCCCGTATTACTTCCCGGCCGTGTTCCATTACCCTCTCATGCCCTGTGTCATTATCCTTTCCTATATATACCCTCTTGTTTCTTTGTCCTGTGCTCGTGGATTGTACCTTGTACCGTGTATGTACTTCGTGCCTTGTACTGTGAGTTCCTGTTCGTTGTCTGAAACCTGTGCCTTGTTTGTTTGTTTGTTTATTTAATTACCTTACCCTGATTTAAGACGTTTGGTCGTGTTCTGTAGTTTAGTTTTTTACTGTTCTTGCTTTCGTTTTTCCCCCTCGTGGGAAGTCTTTTGTTTTGTATTTATCTCTGTTCTGTTTTCCCCATCGAGGGTGTATTGTTTTGTGTTTTTATAATTAAAGTCTTGTTTCATTAACCCCTTCACTGCCTGCCTGCATTTGGGTTCTTCCTGCCACATCCGTGACACTAGGGTTCTAGCGTTTTATAATCGCGAAAAACCATATCAGTCAAGTAAACATAAACTATTTGGTTATGTCTTTTTTTAATAAGTGGTTCATACTGTAGAACTGGTACATTTTTTTCCCATTTACAGAAATACACAGAATTTGGAACAATAACCTAAAAATTACACCATCAATAATGTAGGACTGAATTTAATTGTTAAATTGGCATTTGACAGGTGAAATAACCATTTATTACTACCTCTTAGCGTAAAATGAAACATTCAACCATCAAAGCATGTACTGCATGTAATTCACATAAGTGAATTTTAATTTATTGTGGATTAATTGCAGTAATAAACTGCCAGCCCACATGAAAAAAACTTTGGTAACATATATTTTAAAATAAACTGTCGTATTCTTAGATGCTATAGTGTTGATGTATAGTGTTTTTGAACCATACCATAGCAAGAGAAGAGTACTGTAATTACTATAATGCACTACAATATGTCATGGTCGCAACCACTTGAGTATTTATGGTAGTTCACATTTATTAGTGGTAATACGGTATATTCAAGCAGGTCGGGTGTCCTATTTATGTATGGAGCTGTATTAGCTCAGGACTGGTGAAGGGTGGCGTGGCATGCACGCTTAACGGTGTTGCCAGGAGCTGGCCTATGTCACTGTTTTGAAGTATTTGACATTTCACATTTGCATATGATGCGTTTCGAAGTGAGAGCAGTGAGAAAGTGAGAGCATATAAACATTTTGTCAACACGCTAAACAGTACCGTTAGTTTACAAGGCCATGCTACTAGGAGGATTAAAGCTGGAGTAAGCAAAGAAGAGAATGAACAACCACAATTTAAAAAAAAGTTATTGGTTAGTCAAATAAATGCGGAACAGGTATGTTTTGACTTGTAATAAATGATTGTTAAAAGGAGTTTTGGACTGGAAGTTCTTTAATGTATTTTGTAAATGGGCATTACAAGTGTACTAAATATATTACAGTTTAATTTAGTTAACACTAATTTACATCGCAGTATTTTTCATGGGTGCACTCTGACATAGTAAACAGAGAAAACAATAAAACGCATTACTTAACATGCAGCATTCAATGTCGACATCATCATTGTATTAGTTATCATCATGATTGTAATGGTTTCATCCATTACCGCGTCGTGACGCGGCCAGTATACAGAAAGTGCACAGCTTTTTGCTGTTACTTTACTGCTGCTGTGAATATGTAAATCGCCTTGAAAGAAAATTATGTTTTATATTCACAAAATACATGAAATCTAGTAGGTCTGTCTTCATAATCTCTCGCAGTACTGGGGGTCGAGAATCATCCAATCACTGCACAAGTTAAGTTTGCGTATGATGATGCAAGCATGTTAGGGCTAGCCCTCCGGAAGCCATACAGCAGGGGTCTTCAACTACTTTGAGGGCCAGATTCAAAAAGTATAAATAGGATAAGGGCCAGTTTTTTACCATATCCTCATTTCTTCTGTTATTTTGTATTTATGTTATATATTGCATTTTGTTCATTTATGTTACCTATAGGTCATATATTAAAACATGCATACAAATATTGCATCCAGTATTTGTGACTTTTCATGATATTTAATTCACAGGGATATTGTCTTTTTAATTAAATTTTATATTCGTTGTAGCTTTAGTTTACTCAAAAATAAAATTTCTGTTAATTTATTCACCACCATTCCATCCAAGATGTGGGTGGCATTGTTTTTTTCAAGAAGATATTTATTTATGAAGATATTTGGTTGAATTAATGAAAATCAAATCAATGAAAGTCAAAAACTTTACTACACTCAGCACAAAAGTAATCCATGCCCCTTGACGTTAAACTGACATATTACAAAGCGAATCAATTGATCTGTGCAAAAAACTGAACGCAATTATCGCATCTTCGTGTGAACTCCAATCGCATTCATGTGCCCCACACACTTAGAAGGGCAGATCCTTTGTAGTGCGAGTTCTGGAGGGAGATGAACAGCTGGCTGTTTGGCTGTTTAAATCATACTGTCACGGCAGGCGTGGCGGAAGAACCCAAATGCAGGCAACGGGAATGAAGGGGTTAACAAAGAACAGATTTATTAAATATGAAACAAAACACCCACAATGGGGAAAAATTTAACCAAGGCGGTATAACAAAAAGACTTCCCACGTGGGGGCAAAAACAAAGGAAACAGGAGAGCAAGAAAACTGGACTAACTCTAAAATGACAGGAATAAGACTAGCTAAACGATAAAGCAAAAACACGACAAGGTATTTCATAGACACAGGCAAGATGAGGACGCAAACACGAGGCTACACAACGTCAAGCATATACAATCAACGAGCACAGGACAATGAAACATGAGGGCATTTTAAAGGGAGACAAACAAAGGAAGATAATGAGGGGCAGGTGAGAAACATAAGACACGGCAGGTAAGCAGTACAGGAAACAAGAGGGGCGGGGCCAATGACAAGACACGAGAAAGCACATGGGATGTAAAAACGTAAACAACCCATGACTTTCTCACATAAAACATAAGGGATCTGTCCCGATCCTGCCACATGACTAGAAAATCAAGAACAAGAAGGCAGGACCGTGACACATACACAATGAATGCAGTAATAAAAAACAACACAGTTTTCCCCTTATCTGAGACAATAGTTGTGTGATGTACTCTTCCTGCAGTTACTTTTAAGGGCACAAGACGCGTTTTGGAACGCGACCCATCGCGTGCGCAAACCTACTGCCT
Organism: Triplophysa rosa; assembly: GCF_024868665.1. Classification (NCBI taxonomy): domain Eukaryota; kingdom Metazoa; phylum Chordata; class Actinopteri; order Cypriniformes; family Nemacheilidae; genus Triplophysa; species Triplophysa rosa. The sequence goes on along the minus strand of NC_079907.1, from coordinate 17,228,994 downwards.
GTGGCTGTGGATTGCGTATTATAATGTTGTAAATAATTACGTTTCTTGGACAGACCGATCAAATCGCTTTATAAGACGCCAATCGTTATGAGCCGTGGGAAATACTTTTGTAATGAATGTAACAGCGTTTGGGACTTTCAAATATGTGGCGTCTCAGGACGTGCATTTCTTTAAGCACACCATTCTTAAAGTCTCTCCACTTATTTGAAATGTTAAGGCGGGCCAGGTAAAGATGATTGGCGGGCCGCCAGTTGACTAGCCCTGCCATAGAAAATGCATTGCAAGGCCTGAAGTTCGAAAAAAGCTCTTTGTATTGAAGTCAATGGGAGGACTCTGGGCGATAGTGAAATTGCCCTAAAAAGGGGCGATACTCTACAGAATGTGTGTTGACGCTGATTGGGCTATACCTCTACAGGCATAACACACATTTTAGAATGGTGAGAGCAAGCGTATTACTTTGGTTGAATGTCTCTCGTTTTCGCATTTTGGTGGTGTGCCGCTCCGATCGCCCTAATGGATGAGTCGCCCCTGGTGATAAAAGAGAACCAGTTTGATGCAGAGGATTTGAATCTGGAAAGACGAGGCAGCAGCCTGGCACAAACTTAGGGGTCCGAGTGAATGCTTCTTCTTGTCCATCCTTAAGAGATCCCAAAAGGGCTAAACCTTTGCAGAGATAGCACGGACAGAACTAACAGAACCCGAACAGAAAGAAGAGCAAGCAAAGCGGAAAAGACTGTGGTCTCTTTTTAAACATTAAGGATGTCACATCCTACAGATGTGAGTGACCCAATCAGGTGATGACACCTTTGGAGGGAAAGCTGATTGTCTTTGTCTTCCAGCATGGTGTTTTACATGTGGAAGCTGATTGGATGTTCACTAAGAAACTTCTAAGAGTTTAATAATACTAATATGAAAAGAGTTACCAAAACACAACAGACATTAACATTAAGGAAATCAAAAATGCAACTCATAGAAACCTGTTCACAGTCAAGATGGCCGCCACACCAGTGTCAGTAGTCAAGATGACCGCCACGCCAGAGCCAATGTCAGCAATTAAGATGACTGTCAAACCAGAGCCAGTGTCAGCAGTCAAGATGGCAGGTGTCATGGATGACACTCCAGAGTTTCTGGTCATTATGGACACCAAACCAGAGTTCCTGGTCGTCATGAGTGTAGCATTTGAAGACGAAAAGGCTTTTCCTAGGCATATGAGGTTGGCTTCAAGTTTGGCGGATCACCGTTGGTTGGTGAGAGCAGCTGGCATCCCAAGGCCTTCAGCAGTGGCGGTTATAGAGGTGGTTACCCTGTCTGCAATGATTCCAGTGATGTCGGTTGCTACTTGGTGTGTTTGGGCTGCTCACTGTATGCATGCTCCCGAGCCTAGTCCAGTCCATGACTCCGCTCCTGAGTCTAGCTAAGTCCAAGAGTTCGCTCTTGAATTTAGTCAAGTCCAAGAGCCCATCCATGAGCCAAGCCGTTCCACGAATCCACACATGAGCCAAGTCCAGTCCATGAGTTCGTTCCTGAGTCCAGTCAAGCCCAAGAGTCCGCTCCTGATTCTAGTCAAGCCCAAGAGTCTGCTCCTGATTCTAGTCAAGCCCAAGAGTCCGCTCCTGATTCTAGTCAAGCCCAAGAGTCCGCTCCTGATTCTAGTCAAGCCCAAGAGTCCGCTCCTGATTCTAGTCAAGCCCAAGAGTCCGTTCCTGAGTCTAGTCAAGTCCAAGAGTCTGTTCCTGAGCCTAGTCAAGGACAACAGTTCGTTCCTGAGTCTAGTCAAGATCAAGAGCCCATTCCCTAATCAAGTCCAGTTTATGAACTTATGCCTGAGCCCATGCCAGCCCAGTCTGTTTTGCCCAAGCCACCAGGGGCTCCACCTACACCGCCCAGACCACCATCTGTTTCATCTGTGCCACCTGGTGGTCAGACAACTCCACTAATTCTGCCTGCTCTACCTCTGCTCTGGTCACTGCACTCTGCTCTGCCGCCACCACCATGGCCCTTTCAGCTCAGTCAGCTCTGCCTCTGGTCCTGATCTGGTTGCCACCCACTAAGTTGCTGACTCCACCCTGGCCGCTGCCTCAAGTTCGTTCAGCTCCACCTCTGGCTCTGCTCTGGTTCTCGCCTTCTGCTCTGCTGACTCTACCCTGGCCACCACCTCCAGTTCCATCAGCTCCACCTCTGGCCCTGCTCTGGTTCTCGCCTTAAACTCTGCTGACTTTGCCCTGCCTCTGCCCTCAGCCCAGTGGGCTCTGCCGTCCTGCAGGCTTAACCCTGGACTCTGCCTCCTGTTCTGCCTCCAACTCCGCCCTGGCCTCCAGCCCAATTGGCTCCGCCTCCTGCTCTGCCTCCAGTTACACCTTGGCCTCCGCCTTCTGCTCCTGCCTCCATTCCACCGCCCTCCTGAACTGTTATTTTTAAGGCGTTGTGTCAAAGCCTGTTGTTGGCCCATGTTTCTCTGTGTTTATGCCTGTGTTTTAGTCAAGGACTCCATATCCCATCATTAATTGCGTTTTTTGATTGTCAACCGGTTTCACCTGTGTCCCATTTCCTGTTTGTCTATTCACTTGTGTATATATTGCCCCTGTGTTCAGTTCTGAGTTGTCGATCGTTGTTTTATGTTACACCCTTGTTTCCCTCGTGTATTTTTGGATTATATGTCACTCTTGTACATTGTTACTCTGTGGTATTTATTAAATTGACTTTATACTTAATTTGGATCCTCTCCCTGTTTTCCCTTGCCCTGCTTCTAACAGTAGGACTGTATGTCTGTCCCTAAAGTGAATAAAGAGAGTGCATCTCCCTACATTCCATTAGGTTGTATGAGAACCTTGTCTTATCTTGATGGTTTGGTATAGGCTGCTATGGTCACCAGAGGTCTGGTTCTGCATCTGGGTTTTTTGCAGTTTTGGAGGATAGACCCCCTGGTGACTAGCTTGCTGGTTGGGTGAGGGTGTTGTAGTTATATTTAAGAAATATAACTAGTTATTGCGTGTCAGGCACTACACTGTATACCAGTCTGGTTGCATAACCTTGTCTAATTGTAACCAGATTTAATTGCCAAATCAAGAGACTAACAAAAACAGACACAGCAATGTATTGATTCAGACCACCTTGCAGGACCCCTGTGCACTTTTGTTCAGCAATTCAGATGAGCTCCAGCAATGTGTATATGTTTTTATGTGTTCATGTGTTTGAGGTTAGCATAGAATTACTTATTTTTAAATCTGAAAAGGTATTTGAAAGTCAATGTTTGTTTATGTGAGGATGTGTGTGTATGCCTGTGTGTTAATGCACGTTTTGCCATGTGAGTATGTATGTATTTTTGTACTTCTCACTATGGCTATTTGTTATGTTGGTCAGAATGAGAAAACTGTCTTAAACAGGCAGTTGGGAGGCAGAAGATAGCATTTGTGGTCAGGGTTGAATTATTGACACAGTCCTGGCCAGACCTTACTCCTGTGTCTCCAACAAATCTCTGGGCCTGGAATTTGACCCACTCATTTACATGCATACTGAGAGTAGGCTTTATACCAGTCCAGTAATGCACACACAATGTTCCTGGGGGAGAGTTTCATTAGGCCCTTTCTGCAGTCATGTGGAGCCCCTGGCTATGTGTTTTGGACAGAGAAGCGAGTGGGATGAAGTAAAAGAGTATGTCGACGACTTTTAGATTGGGTTGCATAATCGTGCAGCAGTCTGTTTATCAAAACATTCCACAATCTGATTAATTTTATTGGTTATGATGTTGCGAGGTAGATGTGTCATCGGTAGAAGTTGTCCTTGTACACTTTCTTGGGTAAAGCTAGAGGATGTTGCTTGTAGATGCGTTCAAGGATTGATGTCGCCCCAGAAATGTGACTGAACAGCACATTTATCTTCATTCCCTCTTAGCCTTATTTTTTGGACGTGGCTTGGTTATCAATATCTGCTGCCAGCCCTTTTCAATGTGAATGCAATGCTGTTTTTCATTTTCGTAGTATCATTAGGCCTTCAGATTCATTGATTCCTGATTCAAGCCCCTTCGGTTGGAGCCAGTGGAAATAAATAAACAGTTTAATTAAGTTTTAATGAAAAGGCTTGAATGCATCAGCCCTACTCAGCCTAATATCCGAAACATGATGGAAGCAGATTTCTATAATTTGAAAATTGGATTAAAAGAGTGCTGGGTTAGGAAAAGTGATCATTGCTTATTTTGGTACGTTTTTACAATTAGAGCCTCATGATGAATTGACATTTGCCTTTATGTTGTGTGTATGAGAGGGGAAGGGCAGACAAAGTTTGCATATGTTATATTTTTAGTGGCTTTGCGTTTTTAAATGAAAGAGAGTTGAGTAAATGCAATATGTTTATAAAAACCTTTCGACTGTGCAGATAGTATGTTTTTCTAACTGCTATTTATTATAGAAATGCATTAATATCAGCTGGACTTTGTAGTTCTGTATTTATGTGGTTCTGTTCATGTGTGTGTGTGTGCGCGCGCAGTTGCACATGCATTTGGAAAACATATGCGGTTGGCCTGCAAGGTCTGTTCCCAGAAGCAGGAGATAATTCCCAAGTGACAGATGTTTCCAGATGTGTGGAATAGTTGCTAATTGCAAAAGACTCCCACAGAGTCATTTTCAACTTCCTTCACCCCCCCCCACCACCACTTTCACACACGCCTTTAATATTACAACCTTATCGGGGATAAAACATCCACACTGAACATCTCACTGTGTGGACACAGTGGAATAGGCCTCATTTGACCAATTACATGATCTTTTTTTATGAGGTAGTTAATGAATTAATTCGTATGATCTCATTTATACACTTCAGTAAGATTTGCTTCTGTGCCAGTGATGTTAGGTTTAGGGGCGGGGTTAGGGTTGTGGCTTCAGTATTGATTTTTTGTAATCGTACATTTGTGTACGATTCACAACGTACAAATTCATACAAAATAACCACCTAGTAAAATAGTTATGAATTCCAGTGAGATCAGGATTGATGTACTGATGTACTGGAGCAAAAGGTAGGCAGCATGTGTGCATCCTAAAATGCCCTCATTTTGGCCAAGTTCTGTGACAGTATTAAAACAAAGATGAGAAAATGTTATCCTTGTCAAAGACTTTATTCAGATTTGAATCAGAACAATGATTACATTTTTGGATGATGTTTTTTTGGATTTTTTCATGCTGTATTCACCAAAACCTATCATATGCCTTGGGATATATTTGGCTTAATATTCACCTGAGCAGTTTAAGGCTGGTACATATGAAGATACTGTGCTATGCTAATCGATACTCCAACATTTTCCCCTCATAGCAGTCTTACCTATACAATACCTATTATTCTTAAGTGCTAACAGACCTCTCCTCAAATCCTTTTTTGAAGTCTCAGCAGGAGTTCTGCAAGCCTACGGCTTCTCAAGAGGGTTAACAGGCTCTCCTGCAGGCTGGCATCCCCATGATGATGGGCCCTGTTGCCTGCCAGCTTGATCTGCGTTGGCCAGGCTCTGTCCATGGCTCCTGCAGTAACAGCATGCTGGGTTGGAGGCTTGATCCTTGGCCAACAGATCTGCCTTTAATCACAGAGCAGAAGCTGAACAAAACACTCAGGAGTCTTACTTGAAGTCATGCAGGATGATTCAGTTTGGTGCCATGCCACAGGGTCTTTTACGACCAGTGCTGGAAAGCCGACCATTCTAAAAAGCCCAGTTTAGCCCAGAGGTAAATGTCCATACTGGTCCAGAAAGGTTTTTACTGGTTGGTGCTTGTCTAACACTGACACAAGTTGACCTTGCTGACCAAGTTAGTCAGGAACAATAGGTAAATTTTGGACTGGTTAATCTTGTAGATTGCCGACCTCATGTCAGTTTTTCTCCATTGACAGTTATTAGCGTTGTTTGATTACATTGTAGACAACTGTGTATTGCAAAAATTTCATAACAGCAAATGTTTTACAAATTTTGCAGTGTTCTGTGTGGTCATACATGGCCATGAAACACTAGCCTTCAATACATTTTATAAAGATGTTAAAATGTTTCACCCATAAAGGGAAATTCAGTCACTATTTACTTACACTAATGTTCTAAACCTGCATGATCTTTTCTCAAACACAAAATGAGAAATTTGGAAACATCCTTTGCTCATGCCTTTGCAATGGGACCCATTATTTCAAGCTTTAAAATTACTCTACTAAATAGTACTTTTTTTTCTTTCTCACCAAACCCTATCATATGCCTTGTGATGGCAAGAGCAAGTGAGGGATTTTTTAAAATATATTTCTACTTTTGTTTAAATTAAAAAAAACATTTTTATAAGAAATATTACAGCAGTAATATTAATGACCCACTCCTATGAATTGTAAATAAACATTGAGAAAATGTCTTATGGATTTGGTTGTGACATCCAGTAAATTAAAATATATATTTGTCAGCTGACTGCCTCTATACAGTATATTTCTAACATACATTTATTTGTACATCAAATTACTACTAGAATTTATCCATGTTTATCTGAGGATTGCATTGTGATTTCAAAACGGGGTATATGTATACATTGCATTTTGTTGCTTTTGTGAGGTGTATTTGTGTTGAGTTTGAGATACTGTTAAGTGTCATGATACACAAGGCGAGATGATTCAATTGCAGGGAAAATACAAGATCTTTATTTGGCTGACACACACACAGTCCACAGTTCGTATAGTCCAAGAGAGTCACTCCCACCAGAACGGCACAACGGAACAACCGGTGGGGAGAGGCTCGACGAGTTGATTGTAGTAGAGCTGAGGTCGATAACCCCCATGGAAGGAACACTCAACTCAACGACTCTCTCGGGAAGAGACAACAGATGGTCAGCCATAGGACGGCTCACAAGTCCCTTACATCCACCAATCCACGGAGAACAGAGAACCGGATGGGGGGGGGGAGGCAGGGGCGACTACTGGCAGGGTTGAGAAGGGAAGTGACGGCAGGCTTAAACCTGGAAACATGGAAAACAGGGTGAACTCGACCAAGATTGGGGGGAAGTTTGAGCCGGACAGCCACTGGATTCACCACCTTGGTGATGCGGTATGGCCCAATGAGAGGCAGGTCATTGGTGGAGAGCCATACACATTGACCACACACATAGGCTGGGGGAGAGGACCAGCGATGATCGGCCACTGCCTTGGTCTTCTTTGAGATTCGGGCCAGAACGTCTCTGGCTCTCATCCAGGTGCTACGGCATGCCGGACGAACGCCAGAGCAGAAGGGACTGCAGCATCAAGTTCCTGCGAAGGGAACAAGAGAGGTTGATAACCCAGTGAACATTCGAATGGGGACATACCTGACTGTTGGCTCCAGGAGCTGGGATTGTGGGACGTCAGACAGCGGAGTCTTCGTTCGAGATCCTGGTTGGCTCGCTCACACTGCCCATTGGACTGGGGGTGAAAACCTGAAGACAGAGTCACAGACGCCCCGATCTGTCTGCAGAACTCTTTCCAGAACTGGGAGGTGAACTGAGTACCCCTATCAGACACGACGTCGACCGGAAGACCGTGGAGATGGAAGACGTCATCCACCAACAGCTGAGACATCTCCTGGGCTAAGGGAAGCTTGGGCAAGGGAACAAAATGGACCGCCTTGTAGAAGCGATTACCGCCCGAAGGAAGAAGGCCAGTGACAAAATCCATGGCAATGTGTTACCAAGGGCGGGATGGGATGGGAAGAGGATGAACTAGACCAGCCGGCGGGCGATGGGACAGCTTACATTGAGCACACACTGGGCAAGCCAACACAAACTGTCTGATGTCGGCGGCGAAGGAAGGCCACCAAAACCTCTGGCGCATGGAAGCCAAGTTTCCCCGAACCCCTGGATGGCCCACCAACCTGGACGAATGACACCACTGAAGGACGTCAGGGCGCAGCGCAGTCAGCCGGAGCCTCGAACATACGAGAGAGTGCGTCGGGCTTGACATTTTTAGAACCCGGCCGGTACGAGATGGTAAAGTTGAACCGGCCAAAGAAGAGCGCCCAGCGGGCCTGCCGCGAGCTCAACCTCTTGGCCGAACGGACATACTTCAGATTTTTATGATCTGTCCAGACCAAGAAGGGCTGTGCTGACCCCTCCAACCAGTGACACCACTCACCCAAAGCCAGACGAACCGCCAACAACTCTCGGTTACCGATATCGTAGTTCCATTCAGCAGGGCTGAGACGATGAGGCACAGGGGTGCACCTTCCCATCACCGCCGGAGCACTGAGATAAAACCGCGCCGATCCTGACATTGGATACATCGACCTCAACAATAAATTGTCGTTCAGGATCTGGAAGACAAAGCACCGGTGCAGAGACAAAACAGGATTTACGTTTATCAAAGGCTACCTGTGCTTGGGGATTCCATTTGAACGGGACAGTGGTGGAGGTCAATGCAATGAGCGGCATGGACACCTGGCCGAAGCCCCGGATAAATCGCCGGTAGAAATTGGCGAAACACAGGAACCACTGTAAGGCTTTGCGAGAGTCAGGAGGGGACCATTCGGTGACGTCCTTAATCTTAGCAGGATCTGGTTCAATACCCTTATGGGAAATTACATGGCCAAGGAACTAAACTGTATCGGCATGGAATTCGCACTTCTCCGCCTTGACAAAGAGTTGATTGTCAAGTAAACGCTGAAGAACCTCCCGGACATTTCAGGATTGTTCCTGGAGAGAAGGGGAAAAAATGAGAATGTCATCCAGGTACACAAAGACAAAGCGATTAAGCATGTCACCCAAAACATTGTTAATGAGGCCCTGGAAGACGGCAGGAGCATTGGTCAAACCAAAGGGGAGTACCAAATACTCAATGTCCCGAGGGTGTATTAAATTCCGTCTTCCACTCGTACCCCTCGCGAATGCGGACCAGGTGATAGGTGTTGCGAAGGTCTAGTTTAGTGAAGACCCGGGCTCCTTGTAACATTTCAAAGGCAGAAGACATGAGCGGTAAGGGGTATTTATTTTTTACCGTAATCTCATTCAAACCTCGATAATCTATACAGGGGCGCAGGGAGCCATCCGTCTTTTGTACAAAGAAGCAACCTGCACCGGCCGGCGAGGATTGACGGATGAGCCCAGCATGCAAGGAATCATGAATATATTTCTCCATGGCCTCTCTCTCAGGATCAGAATGGGAGAATAGGCGGCGCCAGGGCGGAGAAGTGCCTGGGAGGAGGTCAATGGCACAGTCGTAGGGGCGATGCGGAGGAAGGGAGGTGGCTCGTGACTTGCTGAACACGGACTGAAGATCATGGTACTCCTCCGGGTCCCCAGCCAAATCGGTGGCTTCAACCTGAAACACAGGAGACACAGAAACAGGAGAGGGAGCAGGACAAAGACATGACACATGACAAGAACTCCAAGCTAACACAGAATTAGTGACCCAATCCACGTGAGGATTTTGCTGAGACAACCAAGGATGCCCTAATATGATGGAATTGGGGGAATTGAGGATGTATAGCTTTAATCGCTCACAATGGTTACCCGAAAGAAAGAGGCTTACTTGAGGGGTGACGTGAGAAATGGAGGTGAAAGGCTGCCCCGGTAGCGTCCAGACTGAGATGGATTGGAAGAGGGGAATGGCAGGAATTCCCCACTTGCGAGCCATGGTGGCGTCTATAAAGTTTCCTTCTGCGCAGGAATCCAAGAAGGCTTGACCAGTATGGGAAACTCCGTTGAAGGCCAGACGGAACGGCAGCTGTGTGCGGGAAGATTTCTGGGATGCAGAGATTGCACCCAACTTCCCGTATTACAGTTGGGCGCAAGCTTTTAACGGACACTGCAGGGCTTGGTGATCGGGTTTGCCAAAGTAGAAGCATAGCCCCAGGAACAGGCGTTCTTTCTTCTGAACTGGGGAGAGACGAGAGCGACCCAGCTGCATCGGTTCTGCCCCCAGCGGAGCACTGACCGTAGGACCCGTAGTGTTGGCGTCCCGGACCCTCCAGGACGGTGGTGAAAGTCATCGTCGACGGCGGGCACTAAAACGGCTCTCCACCCTGAGGCACAAGTTGGTGAGCCCCTCCAGGTCTGAGGGGGGTTCCAGGGTAGCGATCTCATCTGAGATGGCGCTGTTAAGCCTATCCAAAAAGCGTGACTGTAATGCCCCCTCGTTCCAGTCGCATGCGGCTGCCAAAGTCTGAAACTGGATAGAATATTCCGTAACCGTTCTCCTTCCTTGAGTAAGATGGGAGAATTGAGCCGCCGCTTCATCCCCTCGAGCCGACCGATCGAAGAGGCTCGTAATTTCAGCACGAAAAGCCCAGAAGGAACGACAACAGGGAGCGCGAGCCTCCCAAACCACCACGCCCCACTCGCATGCTTGTCCAGTAAGCAAAGTCTGCATGAATGCCACCCTAGCCTCTTTGGTGACGTAACGGCGAGGCTGGAGCAAGAATACCAGGGCACACTGAGACAGGAAAGCCCGACAGGAACTTGAATCGCTATCGTAGAGTGGCGGGTTGTTGGCCTCTGGCTCGAGGGTGAACCCGCGAGAGGCGGAAGAGGGGAGAGTCTGTGGGCTGGTCGCCTTCTGACGAAGGTCGGAGACCTGGAGGAGCAAGTCCGCCACCTCGGCGTTGAGCACCTCGACATCCTGTGTGGCGTTATTGAGGAGGGAAGCCTGGTGTCCTAGCATGGCCCCGTGCTGTTGTAGAGCCGTTCTCATTGGATCTGCCCCTGCTGAGTCTTGAAATTGGTCGGACCGTTCTGTCATGATACACAAGGCGAGAAGACTCAATTGCAGGGAAAATACAAGATCGTTATTTGGCACACACACACAGTCCACAGTTCGTATAGTCCAAGAGAGTCACTCCCACCAGAACGGCGGCAACGGAACAACCGTGGGGAGAAGCTCGACCCACCAGAGAGATGATTGTAGTAGAGCTGAGGTCGATAACCCCCACGGAAGGGACACTAAACTCGACGACTCTCTCGGGAAGAGACAACAGATGGTCAGCCGTAGGATGGCTCAGAAGTCCCGTAGAGGTAACTCCGAAGGAGGAAATGTCCTCCGTAGAGAGAGGGGTGCCAGGTGGTGGAGAGTAGTGCAGTCCGGGACGTCAACGGGAACTATGGAAAAGCAGAGAGATGAAACAGGACAGAACTAACTATCGTAAATCCTAAGGAGATTCTTAAAGGGAACTATGAAATACAAAAGATTCTACTCGACAAGACAGGATACTGCTATGTACAAGGCTAAAGCCAAAACGGCACAATGATAAGAGATTTACACTGAAACGGTCCAACACAAGACAAGAGAACGAGAGGGACTAAATAGAGGAACCTAACGAGCCACAGGCAGTGGGGAATGAGAGGTAATGATGATAATGATGGCCGGGATGATCTGGCAGGGAAACACGAGGGCGGGGTAAGTGACGTAGACAACGGACGCACAGCGAGCTGTCAAAAATGACAGAACGGACACAGATACAGTGACAGGAAGAAAACCCACGTGACCGGGATCACGACAGTTAAGTAACAATGAAGCAAAATAAAACTCTCTGTACCATAAACAACTGTGGTGCTCAGAGCTCGCCCCCTCCTCTAGCTTCCACGCCTGCATTTTTTAAAATTCTGGTGAGAATTGACCCATGATGGAATGTGGATTTTCATGACACTTTAAACAGTGTCTCAAACAGGGATTAACATCCATTTAGATACATCTTGTTTACTTGAAAATGAAAAATTTGCACATTTTTATGCCTTACCTATTAAAATATTAACTCGATTCTGTTCTCACAGGGTGTTTGAATTATGCGCATGGCTGGTGTTCTGTTGAATTATGCTATCCATGGAATTTTGCTACCCTTGTGTTGTGATTGGGTTGGGGGAGGGGTAATTTAGGTTTAGGGGTTGGGGAAGGGATTAGTCCTGTTTTGTATGGACGTAGCAAAATTTGACAGGGTAGCACAATTCGACCGAACACCGGAAATCCGCAACTCAGACAACACGCAAAATACTGAATTGAGTTCTCTCTCACGTCTTCTTACTCTTAAACAGACATATGCACATAAAATGATGCCAAAATGCCCATATTAGCAAGTATCCTTGTAAAAGTAATCCATTATGTCTTAAACGAAGGTAAACAGTTTGGAAACAAAATACACGTGTTACTGTATATTAGATCCGTGATCTCTTAAAGGGGCAGCACCATAATTAAGATATTTTTAATGTTCAGCAAACAACAAAGGATAAAGACAACAACACTCATGATTGATTGTCATGAATGAGTCGGAACAGCTCCTGACTGATTAAATTATAACTTTTAGTAAGATTTTATCTATATTTCATTCAAAACTCTGATTATTTGTATATTTGCTACAAAATACTTTTATTACTTATTTGATCACTTACTGGTTAGTTATCTTTAAAAATGTGAGTTAGGCTAATTTATTTTTTATATTATAACCTTATTTATTAAGATCACATGGCTAAAACAACAAACAAACAAATAACTAGACAATATTATTATTTATTTATAACATTTTTGCTGTGGGGCCTTTGAAAATTTTAGCCAGTAGAAAAAATCCTTAGCGTTGAGCCCTGCTATTGGTCCTGTACCAAAAACATGCTGTCCTTAAAGTGACTGACAGTCCACCTAAAAAAAATTCTGTGATCGTTTACTCACCCTCATGTAATTTTAAACCTGTTTGAAGTTCTTTCTTCTGCAGAACACAAAGGAAGATATTTTGAAGAATGTTGATAACCGGCACCTATTCACTTGCATTGGTTTTGTTTCCATAGAAGTGAATGGGTGCCGGCGCTGTTTGGTTACCAACTTTCTTCAAAATGTCTTCTTTTGTGTTCTGCATGCAATATAAAGTTTGAAATGGCAAGATTGAAATGGCAAGAGGGTAAGTAAATGATGACAAATTTTCATTTTGGGGTGAGCTATCACTTTAACACACTTTCTGTTACAAGAAAGCGGTTTAGTATCTGTAAAAATGTGTTGGTGGCAAAGCATTTTAATAAAGCTGCAAAGTTTCATCAAATGAACACCCAATGCCCATCAGTGCACGACGCAAATCCCAAGCACACCATTCGATTTTGGATGCAGTATTGTTATCTAAGACAAATGCATTACATATATATATATATATTGTATAAGTGGCATTAACATCTAAAACTCGTGGAAAACGCAGGATCCACCGCTTTCTCACCATCTCCCGTTCCTCACACTCATATGGTATATTTGCGGAAGACAGAGAGCCGCAATTTCAGAAACGCGGCCAGTATGAAATGCGTGCATGCGTTGCTTGTGCACAGGGGCGTAGCACAGAATCTCAGGCCCTGTGCAAAGGCAATGTGTGGGGCCCCTCCATGCTATATATAAAGTAAATTTTTATATTTATTTATAATACAGCACTGAATCTCATTTCTGAATGAATTGTGATATACTTAAATCACCTTAGTATCCCCTTAAACATGAATTGACAGTTTAACTTAATTCAATTCGAATTGTGCTTCATTAATAGAGACACTGTGCAGTGTAGTCCAAAACATTACACATTTAACTATTAAATCTAGTACTAGTACTGCATAAATGGTAGTAATAATGCCACTTCATGACTGTAACTGAGATTGCCAATTAATATTTCCTAAAAAGTTTAATGCCAAGTCAAGTATGTCAAGAAAAAATGGCTCCCCTCTTATCAATTTTCATAAAAAATAAAAAGGCATACATACACATTCTTTTTATTACTTACATATTTATTGACATTTTTAACTTTAGCATGTTATTATTTTAATTGAATGTTTATATATTATTAGGGATATAATGGATGTTGTTTTCAAGTGATTGTTTTAAAGAGTACATAACTAGGGATTTTTAAGGTCCTACTTTGGTTTATGGAGTATCCAACATCAAGTTTATGTACATAGAATGTGTAAAAACACTATTGTTTCGTAAAAATAGGAAGTTATTCTTACCTTACTTCTTGACTGACTCTCAAATGATTCGTTCCGCGTTTCATCTGTCTAATCCCCTCCTTTCCGCTAGCCTAGTCTGATGTGATTGGTCAGATGGTCTAATCTGGTGTGATTGGTCTACCGTGAATGAGGCTCACGAACTACAGTATTTGGGTGAGAAGAGTGAAGTTTTCATGGGCAGTCCTAGCAAAACATAGGCGGGGACTATATGTAGTGACGCAAATCCGTGGCTGTTCGCGAATCGGACTAAGGACGACTCGTTTGTGTGATTCAGAGTCGACTCCCCTTTTTTCCAAGCCAATAACTTTGTTATTCATTCACCTTCCGATTTACAACTTGGCAGACTGCTTACTTTCAAACACGACAACATTACACACTGCATGAAATGTAATTTTCATGTTCTCATGTTATGTACTCTTTAAAGTAAGCAGCCTGCCCTGTAGGCTATTCAATTCCAACTATTTTTTGTTTGTTTGCTGAATATAACTCTCACAGTCTTCTGCCTAATTTTTATGAAGGCTAAGAACAGCGAATTTGGTGTTAATTTAGACCACAGAGAACGATTTCAAACATTTAAGCAGGCTTCCAAAAATACTGCAAAACAATACATTTACAACACAAATACTAAAAACAAACTACCCAAATACTACTTTTATCGGATCAAGCACTAGCTGTAAAGTGTATTGTACTTCATCTACTGTACCTGTCGATGAGACTATCCATCATCTGCTGTAAGCGGAGTCATTGAACACAGACTGTGAGCGGGAAATGGAAAACCCAGAGCGGAATACACGGAGCTCTAGCGGAGTGATAACAGAATGCCTTCCAGTTCACTCATACAGCCTATTGTACAGTTCACTGTTGCATGCGTGCTGTGCTTGTGTGAGGCATGACAGACGACTGCCGAAGCTTCTCAAAATTAGCGGAGAACAGAGAAGTAGCACAGACGCACAGTATAGGCACACAATTGTAAAATAATAATAAATATAATTTCAGGAACTTCAAGGCCCCTCACATGCCAGGGCCCTATGAACTCAGTCCAGTGTTAATTTCGTTAACGAAAACTATGACGAAAAGTATTCGTTAACGACATGTTTTCACTGACGAAAACGAGACGATAACTAAATAAAAATGAATGCATTATAACGAAAACTGTAATAAAAATATACTGACATTTTCGTCAACTAATAAAAACGAGACGAAAATATTCT
>NC_079907.1:17191325-17211676 GCF_024868665.1 Triplophysa rosa | reverse complement strand
CAGAAAGAGAATAATTAGCGTAGCTGCTGTTCATTAGCTATGTGTTAGTGAATGCTTGGCTGAAAAGATGTGTCTTTAATCTAGATTTAAATTGGGAGAGTGTGTCTGACCCTCGAATAGTATCGGGGAGGCTATTCCAGAGTTTAGGTGCTACGTATGAGAAAGCTCCACCCCCTTTGGTGAATTTAGTTATTCTAGGTGTTATCAAAAGTCTGGAGTTTTGAGATCTTAGAGAGCGTGATGGGTTGTAGTGTGGTAGAAGCTCTGTTATGTAGGTAGGGGCTAAACCGCTTAAGGCTTTATAAGTAATTAAAAGAACTTTAAAGTCAATACGATACTTAATGGGTAACCAGTGAAGGGTTGATAACATTGGGGTTATGTGATCGTATTTTCTGGACCTGGTTAGAACTCTGGCAGCTGCATTCTGAACTAACTGTAGTTTGTTTATTGATGCTGCAGGACAACCACTAAGCAGTGCATTACAGTAGTCAAGTCTTGAGGTCACAAATGCATGAATAAGCTTCTCTGCGTCAGCCACACATAAAATATTTCGCAATTTGGCAACATTTCTAAGGTGGAAGAAAGGCTGTTTTTGTGACATTTGAGATGTGATTTTTAAATGACAGGTTGCTGTCTAATATAACGCCAAGGTCTTTAACTGTATTTGTTGGAGTAACAGTGCAGCCTTCAAATTGCAGGTCATAATCCGAAATATTCTGCTCACGTGTCTTTGGTCTGATAAGTAATATTTCTGTTTTATTAGAATTTAAAAGAAGGAAATTACAAGTCATCCAATGCTTTATATCGTCGATGCACTCTGCCAATTTGGATAGTTGGAAGGAATCATCTGGTCTTGATGAGATATATAGCTGAGTATCATCTGCATAACAGTGGAAGCTAATTCCATGTTTTCTAATAATGTTTCCAAGGGGCAGCATGTATATGGAGAATAGCAAGGGTCCTAAAACCGATCCCTGAGGTAATCCATAATTTACTCCTTCGTTAGATTTGATGATTCCCCATTTAAATGGACAAATTGATGTCTGTCTGATAAGTAAGATCTGAACCATTGTAGTGCCTGTCCCTGAATACCGGTATAATTGTGTAAGCGTTCTAGAAGTATTTTATGGTCTACAGTATCGAACGCAGCACTAAGGTCGAGCAGGACTAGGAGTGAGATGTTACCTTTATCTGATGCTATAAGCAGGTCGTTTGTAATTTTAACGAGCGCAGTTTCAGTACTATGATGCGGTCTAAAGCCTGACTGGAATTTTTCGTGTATGTCATTATTTTGTAAGAAAGAGCACAACTGAGTGGACACTACTTTTTCTAGTATTTTAGACAGGTAAGGGAGATTTGAAATCAGTCTATAGTTTCCTAGTTCATTGGGGTCTAAGTTTGGTTTCATGATAAGAGGCTTAATGACGGCCAGTTTAAAGGCTCCTGGGACATGGCCTAGATTAATTGACGAGTTGATAATGTTATAAATGGGCTCAATTGCAACGGGTAATAACTCTTTTAATAATTTAGTTGGTATGGGGTCTAATAAGCAAGTTGTAGGTTTAGATGTTGCAATAAGTTTAATTAAATCTTCATGTTTTATAGGTGAAAAACACTGTAGCCTTTCTTTTGGGGCGATGGTTGGTACTAATTTATAGGACAGACTTGGAGGTTGAGTTTTTACTATTTTGTCTCGTATGTTTTCGATTTTCTTTGTAAAAAAATTCGCGGAGCTGTCAAAGGACGGACCGCCCACTATATATGATAAATATTCCCAACGAGTTATTACAGAAACAGTTTATTAAAGAGCTACATGTTATCTACCTCTTTTGTTGCAGTTTGAGGCATATGTATATTTAATATATTTTAATGATTCCCTGAGTGTTTCTGTTTGTCTGTATTCTGTGGTGGACAGTAGGCCACAGTATAATTACGTTATTCAGTTAAACTTGGCACAGTGATATGAAACTGTAATGTTGTTGACAGATCTGGAACTACTTTAAATGTGTGCACTTCCTGAAAAACAATGCACACCCTTAGAATGTTCGCCAGCCAATCAACTCAACTCAGCTCAAATTCATTTATATGGCGCTTTTTACAATTTTCATTGTTACAAAGCAGCTGTACATGAGACATATTGACTATAAGCAAAACAATTAAAGTTATACCTGTAAAAACAAGAAAAAGGTGAAAACACAGAAGACAGACATACCCTCATACAAAACACTCCACACACACTATATGCACACGTACTAACACATAGACATAGACACACACACGGACGCGCAGACACACGGAAGCGCACGCACACACACACCGACACGCACGCACACACAGACACACACGCACACACAGACACGCACGCACAGTGAAAGCACACATTTAATATAAAGGAGAGAGAAACACAGGTCAAATATTAAACAGACTATAAATTCCTATATGAAATATTAATAAAGTAAAACTTAAAAATTCTAATTCTAAAGAAGCCCCCCCCGGCCAGGCAAATAGTGCAAAACTGTATGCAAACGGTGGTGAGGAACCCAAAACTCCAATCGAGAAAAAAACCTCAGGAGAACCCAGACCCAACCAGGGGGATTCCAGTTCCCCTCTGTCAAAAGCTGCTGACTCTGCACAAACGCGACAGTGCTGGCACATCAAGGCTAAATAAAAATAAATAAACTTACTAATAAAGTAAATTATGGATTTAAGATTATCATTAATAATCCAATAGCATTTGAAATATTGTAGTGAAGACGTGTCAAGTCGCCGCGTCCTTCTTTATCCAGCTCTATCATCTCAGCTCTTGTCAGGTCGCCGCTTCCCATTCTCCGCTCTACCATCAGGTCTGGGCATGAACTGCATCCTGCTCGCTGTGGTAACCTTGGTACAATGAGATGGCACTCTTTGATCTATCTCTGCAGTCTATCACCCTGTAGCCCAAGACTGGTTGCCCACTGAAGCTAAGCAGGGCTGAGCTTGGTCAGTACCTGAATGGGAGACCTCCTGGGAAAGCTAGATTTTTGCTGGAAGAGGTGTTAGTGAGACCAGCGGGGGGTGCTCACCCTGTGGTCTGTATGGGTCCTAATGCCCCAGGATAGGGATAGGGACACTATACTGTAAAAGCACCGTCCTTCGGATGAGACGTTAAACCAAGGTCCTGACTCCCTGTGGTCATTAAAGAGCCCATGGCACTTCTCGTAAAGAGTAGGGGTGTAACCCCAGTGTCCTGGCCAGATCCCCTCCACTCGCCCTTGTCAATCATGGCCTCCTAATAATACCTTGCCTCCCGGACAGTGCAGGGAAGACTATTCCAAAGTTTAGGCGCTAGATAGGAAAGAAATCTACCACCTGCACTTGATTTTGAAATTCTAGGTATTACGAACTGACAGGACGCCTGAGAGCATAATGCACGTGAAGGACTGTAATACAAAAGGAGTTCATTCAAGTACTGAGGAGCTAAACCATGTAGGGCTTTATAGGTAATAAGCAAGATTTTAAAGTTAACGCGATGCTTTATAGGTAACCAGTGCAAGGTTGACAGAACCGGGCTAATATGTTCATACTTTTTTGTACATGTAAGAACTCGAGCTGCCGCGTTTTGGACCAGTTGGAGTTTTTGTAATAAGCCTGCAGGGCAACCACCTAACAGTGCATTACAGTAATCTAGTCTTGATGTCATGAATGCATGAATTAACTTCTCTGCATCTGACAGTGACAGTATATCTGGGCAGTTGTGGCCTAATAGTCTTCCCTGCACTGTCCGGGAGGCAGACACACTCTGTCAGTTTAAATCTAGACTAAAGACGCATCTTTTTAATCTTGCATACACTACATTTCCATAATATAAATCCTTTGAGGGTTTAGGCTGCATTAGTTAGATCAACCGGAACCAGAAACACAACTGATGTACTTGTTGCATCAAAGAGTGCAGAACAGTACTCTACTCTCAGCCAGTCTTGTCTCATTGTTCCAAGGTTAACAAGAAATTGTTCCAAGGTTAACAAGAAAACAGCGAGCAGGATGCAGTTCATGCCCAGACCTGATGGTAGAGCAGAGAATGGGAAGCGGCGACCTGACAAGAGCCGAGATGATAGAGCTGGATAAAGAAGGACGCGGTGACTTGACACGTCTTCGCAACAAAATTTCAAATGCTATTAGATTATTAATGATAATCTTAAATCTATAATTGACCTTATTGGTAAATTTATTTATTTTTATTTAGCCTTGTTGTGCAAGCACTGTCGAGCTTGTGCAGAGGCAGCAGCTTTTTCCAGAGGGGAACTGGAATCCCCCTGGTTTTTTTTTTTTCTCGATTGGAGTTTTGGGTTCCTCGCCACTGTTTGCATACTGTTTTGAACTATTTGCCTGGCCGGGGGGGCTGCTTTAGAATTTTTAAGTTTTACATAATTAATATTGCATATAGGAATTTATAGTCTGTTTAATATTTAACCTGTGTTTCTCTCTCCTTTATCTTAAATGTGTGCTTTCACTGTGCTTGCGTGCGTGTCTGTGTGTGCGTGCGTGCGTGCGTGTGTGTGCGTCCAAGTGTCTGTGCGTCCGTGTGTGTGTGTTAGTGTTAGTGTGCATATTGTGTGTGTGGAGTGTTTTGTATGTGGGTATGTCTGTCTTCTGTGTTTTCACCTTTTTCTTGTTTTTACAGGTATAACTTTAATTGTTTTGCTTATAGTCAATATGTTTCATGTACAGCTGCTTTGTAACAATGAACATTGTAAAAAGCGCTATATATATATATATATATATAAAGTTGAGTTGAGATGAGAGTTATCTTCAGATAAAGATTGGATGCGAGACTCTAATTCTAAGATCTTCTCTGTCAGCCTAACTATTTCCCTGCATTTATCGCGTATAAAACCCTTGCAGCTGACAGAGAAGGCTAAGCTAAACATATGACATGAGGTGCAAGTAACAATAATAGGAATAGAAGCCATAACTCACCGGGTTTGAAGAGCAATTCCGACTTACCAAGGTTGCTCGATGAATTGTAGAATATACGCTTAAAAAGAGAAACAGTTAGCACACAAGACAAACTAGAGGCAAGATGATATTCCACAGTGTAAACAGAAAGCAAGCTAACACGATAATGCTATGCTAACGGCGTTAAGTTAACTATCAATTTTGGTTTAGAATCTTCAAGTAAATAACAAGAACAGTGTTATTGTGATATCAGGATAAGTTAGCAAAGATGATAAGTAATGATAATAAAACACACTAATATTAAAACAAAGTGCAAGTGCAGGGATTCAAACAAACTGACAGGAACCAGAAAGTACCCTTTTGGAAAGTACAGTACACCATCAATGAAGCATTCAACAGTCCCCTTGGAACAATCAATAATAACCAATATGCTTATTTATCATGCTTTGTATATGCTATACGGTGCTAAATTAATGTTTATTTTTTTTACTTCAATTGTCTGTGCTCCTAAATTTTTGACTGCTCCTAATTTTTTTAATTAGTGAGCACAAGTGAAAAATAAGCCGTAGAGCCCTGTTAACCGATCTCAGACCCAGATTTTCCAACAGAAATTCCTAATATTTGTTTAAAGACTAGTTTGGGTTGTGTGATTTCAATGTTGTGTGTAATAAGGATGTCTGAACCTGACATGGTTGTTTGTCATGTCAACACTTACAACAAAATTTGAAAGGTGCACTGTTGGAGCAGATTATGGAGGCCATTCATGCACTCATTGCCATGTTCAGGTTGACATGATCTGAGCTTTATCCTGCTGGAAGTCGCCATTAGAGGATGTTATGATTGTTGTTATGATCAGATCACCTGTCAAACAAAGGAAATGCTTTATCATCTGCCAAGGATATCATTACAACACGATCATCAAGTTTTATGTAAACAGTATGGTTCACAACTGATTGCTGGTGTAGAAATATATATGTAAATAATGTATAATGTAATATATGTTCCAGTGCAGATGACAAGGCTTGTGGTGTGATGAAAAATTCAACTAGTTAATGCCTCACTCAAAGCATCTTACATGCAAGTTGAAAGCAGAAGTAGATTTAGTAAATTATATTTGTTTTGGAATTGGTAAAAGATCATGAGTAGACCATTACTGACAATATGGACAATGCTATTTTGGAGAAAAGATACAGAACAAACTGATTTTCCAGTTGGAAGATATTCATTTTCTAGTAGGCAGTATAGGTTGAGGCAATGTAGTTTAATAATAGGTTGATAGTTGAAGCAATTATGTTTCTTGATGGTTTTGGCATGGACAATTATGGGTGGGTCTTGAGCAATGGATTGATTATGTAAGTATATCTATCCAGGGTTTGTGTTATTAGACCTTAGCTTGGTAAACTCTAAATGGACAGATAAGTAGAAATTAATTGTGTGGTTTTGCTAAGAGATCCAACCAAACAAAGTAGTTAGTCTGATTAGTGTTTGCCTTTTCCAGCAGTGAGCTCTTCATTGAGAGAGATCTTTCTTGAGTTGACTGAGAGTGATGTAACCTGATTTTGGTGTCAAGAATATAAATAAACTATTACTATAAATAAAATGTATTTTTTTAACAAAATACACGTCACACTGATATAGTTGTCTAAATACCAGCAAAACGTTTCATGGGTTTTGTAAAAATCTGCCTGGGGTTCTATAAACAAACAAAATAGTAACCGGCACTAACTGGAGCATTGTTTTAAATCTTCATTTGATTTTTGAACAATAGAGATGAAAACTGTATTTATGTTTCAAAATGTATTTTCGGAGAAGTGTCTGGGATCATCTTTAAGGATACACGAGGAAGAGATGCCAAATCTATTTATGAAATTCCCCTGGGTGTCAATCTGATTCTGGTGATTTGGTGTTGGTTGTGAGATTGTAAATTTGATGGTTACTTGCAGGATTTTTTGGTAGTTCAGGTAGGAAGACCAGGATTACTTTGGATTTTTCTGTCATTCTTCTTTGGGCATGCAGTTTGCTAGTGGTGTGCCAGTTTTGTTTCCAAGTCCAATTAGCTTTTTGTCTTAACAAAAAACAGAATTCTCTTTTTTTCAGTAAAGACTATTATCTAACTCCCATTTGATTTGACCGGTCGAATCTGTCTGAAGACATTTGAGAAGCCATGAGGCCCAGCCAGTACTGAGCTCTTGTTGCAGACAATGATCATTGCTTTTGGTCATTACTTTCATTCTATAAAAAGTGACGATTTTTCCTCTGATAACTACTTTTGCTGTTGCACTAGTGAGTCATGAGGTGAGTCATTTGTTTCCAGGAAAACAAAATTTCCATTGTTGCTAAAAATAGCTATTAAAATTATTGTAATTTATCAATGAGCCATTAAACACCATCTGCATGGGCTATGAAGGTGGTTGTGGTACAAAATGTGATGTGATTGTGGTCAAAGATTTTGCTGTGTTATTCTGTGTGTTATGGAGTTATTGGTGAGTACAAAATCTGCATGTGAACATGATCTTTGTAGTGTCGTCTGGGCGTTCTTTTCTATCTGATCACCGTATTATTAAACAATTGCACTGTTTCTAACACCAAAATTATTCTCTGACTGGTGTATTTGTAATTATTTGCAGTTCAAGTTTTAATTTTAAACATCCCTCCATGATTTATGATAAAAGATGCTTGTTAAAATAATAATTCACATAAAGGGAAATGCAGAAGCTGCAGTCCCCATTCTTTGTAACTGCACGTAAAAGTCTGAATTGTTTGTGTGTGTGTGGACTTGGTTTTTATATGTTAGTATAAACCCCATGGTCACAAAAGATTATACTGTAAATTGTACAGAACGATAATTTTTGAAAATCTAGAAACGCAAAAAGTTTTCTATGATCTTTAGGTTTAGGGGTAGGGTTAGGGGTAGGGTATAAAAAATACAGTTTGTACAGTATACTACTCATTACGCCTATGGACTGTCCCCCACGGAGATAATAAAACATACATGTGTGTGTGTGTGTGTGTGTGTGTGTGTGTGTGTGTGTTCATGTTTGTATATCCCGGTGGGGACCTAAACCTGAATACACACCAACACATGGGGACTCGTGTCACCGTGGGGACCAAAATTGAGGTCCCCAGGGGCAAAAAAGCTAATAAATTGTACAGAACAATATTTTTTACAAATCTAAAAATGCAAAAAGTGTTCTATGATCTTTAGGTTTAGGGATAGGGTTAGGGATAGGGGATAGAATATACAGTTTGTACAGTATAAAAACATTACGCCTATGGACTGTCCCCACGGGGATAGTCAACCAAAGCCTGTGTGTGTGTGTGTGTGTGTGTGTGTGTGCGTGCGTGTGTGTGTGTGTGTGTGTGTGTGTGTTTTTCACAGAGGAAATAATATCGGATTTGGAACATCATAAGGGTGAGCACATAATGACAGAATTTATATTTTGGTTAAAAAATGTCTTTAATACTGAGGGACTTTTCCCAAGCATTATAAATATTTGCACTGTTTGAAAATGATTTTTGCCCAGATTGGACAGTATTTCCTTCAGATTGGAGTGTGCCGCAAACAAATGAATGGAGCTGCAGTGGATTCTGTCAAATGTTATTTCCTTTACTCTCTTGTTGTGTTTATGTGTTGAGGTTTTGTTCATAAATTTTGTGTTTCTTGTATTCCTTTGAACATTAGATTGTCATAACACGCATAGTTCTTTTTTTACAGTTCTACAATTGAGTCGTTCATTTCATAGTGAAACAGACGGTTTCCATTAGATCATCGGGTTGAATATGGTCTCATATTCTGCAATAATCCCTAAAGTCCATTTACCTCAGTGTATAATGTATCCAACATCTCCAGGTCATTGATGTGTTGTATCTAATCATCTGTCAGCAGAATGATACTGGTTCTGTAACGGCAAGGTTTGGTAATGGCTTTATTTTAGGCCAAGTGTCAATCATTGTGCATTAAATGGATCATGTGCGTCAAATGTCATGCATTGTGATGTAAAAATCCCATCGCATTGCTAAATCTAACTGACATCAGAACGCACTTCAGTAGTGTTGCAATAGATTTGGGTACATGCCTGAAAGTTGGGTGTTGACCCTAAAGGTAATCTAGTGATAGGTCACGTATTGAAACTCAAATGCCCACTTTTATTCATAATGATTTTCATTGGCCATGGCTTTAAAACATTGGATATCAATGATTCTCTCTCATTCTCTAGAGATATTCAGTTGTTCAGATGTGCTGGCAACAGAATAATCTTTTTCTTTTATTTGAAAAATTGCTCATATTTGTGCAATGGTTACATGATTGAAGGCATACAGAAGTGATATCTACATATGTTATATTTTAAAATTTTGACGTAAGATTGTACAATAAAATTAGTTAAACAATGCCATGATTTTGTCTGATTATTGAGTGTTTCGCAGTCTTAAATATATGTACTTAAAAATCACCTTTTCAAAATGGAAAAGGCACTCTTTCCTGACCCCTTTCCAAAGCAGTAATAGCGATACTTTTAGTCTAAGGGCAGCGGTGTTACATAATGATTTGTTCCTATATAAGTAAATACTCTTCAAGCAGGTAAGAAAAACAAATCCCCGGTGAGTAGACAGCCATACCCAACATGAACAGCCTTGCTAGGGTGAGCGCAATATTACAGCGGCCTCTATGTGGAGCGATTAGAGGAAAGGGAATTATTTATCAGTGATAATTGATATGTCACAGGGAGTGGAGGGCTGGTTCTGCTTGGCTTCAGAATCATACTGGATCTGTTATTTGTTTTTCCATCTGTTTGGAATAAAAGAGGGAGGCTCTGTTGTCCTTGAGACAGCTGTGTTGTCAGAGAAAGACTGGATGGCTTTGGAGAATTGTAGGGCTAAGACATGACCTCTGGTTTTGTATTAGTGCAGTAGTAGAAAAACTCTGGTCAATTAGGGGAAAGTTTATCATAAAGCAGTTTGGATAATATGAGGACTGGCACAAATAAATCATAGCGTCAGTCTTTGGAGCAGCAGCTGGTCTTTTCCCAGCCTAGTCACCAGACGAAAAATTAGAATATCAAAAGTCTTGCGAGGGAACATAAACCAACAGGGATTTGCATAGGGATTCTGTTTTTTAGCTGGGACAAAGACTAAGGGGGTTGTTCACAAACAATAAAATGCCCCTGCTGATAGCATTGTTTGTGCTAGTGCACAAACACTCCCCAAAAATCTGTACTGACATCATACTCTACTGGGAATGGCCAGCATTGTTCCACCACTGCAATTCAGGCAATTTCTATTAAAAATGCAGCAAGTTTGCATTGTATCTTCATTTAAATGCACATCATGCATCGCTAATCTTGAACAGATTAAACGCCTATACTGGATTGTGGGAGGTTTGTAAATAAGATGCATGTTTTTGTGCAGAAATAGGACAAAAATGCACTGCGTTAAATAAATTCATCCCTTAATGTCATTAATTGGGCTTTATAGCCAATTATATATCTTACATGTTGATAGAGTGTCAAAATTCTGACGGAATCTCTTCTGTTTTGTTTCAGATACATCACGTAAGCAATGGGAAGATGGAACTTTAAAGCATAATATCGTCTTTTCAAATGTAAGGGCATTTGGCACATACAGATGCTCTGGATATCATTATTGAGAAAAATCTCTGTTTTATGAAGAATAAATTTGTTGCAAGAATGCTCTCTGATCTCATTCACCAGCACAATATCCAGGCCTGTAAACTGTGGCCAGCCATGAACCCAGAGGGAAGAATGCAGCAAGCTAATGTTATCAAATGTTAAGCAATGTTATCAGTCTCAACCATAGACTGGGCCAGCTCTCTGAAAAGGAGCTACCAGCGCTTTGCCCCACCCTGGGATCGAGTCTGACTTCTGAGTCAAGCTTCTGATCTAGGATCACAAGGCTGGTGGTCTGGAGAACAAGTGAACCTGTATAAATGATGCTGAGCTCATGGTAGAAAAGTTGTGTTGGTTTGTTTCAGGCAAGGGGATGGTAAATTAGATTTGATGCTGTTGAAAGGTCTACTTTTCTAAAAGTGCCAACACACCAGGTCATTTATACCAGGTTTTACCCTGTGAGGAGGAAATTATTCCTGTAATGGAATGTGATAATGCATGTGTGTATTATAATGTGTGTAACATTTTTAAGGTTAGTGACAGGTTCTTAAACATACAAGCAGTAATCGCACACTTGGTTCCCATTTGTTTTCTCGTTTTAAATATTTTTCCTCAATAAAGAGTTCTGGACCATGAACCAAACCAACCAGCTCAGAGATGAATCACAGCATTAAAAACTTTTATTTGAAGCATAAACATATTTTAAAATGATACAAAGAAGACGTAGCTTCCCTCGAGGCTGTAAACTACAGTATGCATCCCGTGAAACACTCTGAATAATGTAATCATATTTGCACAACGATACAATATTGACTATAAGTTAATTATTAGGTTTAAAATGCAATATATGGGGTTTTATATATATTTATTTATATTCATATATATATTTATTTACTGTTGCATCATTAGCTAAGCATATGGGAATGGAAGGTCTTTTAGGCTCTTTTCGTGCTGTTCTCATTTTATGGTAACACCGACTGATAGGTGGAAAAGTGAAAGAACCCTGCCTCCTCAGTGTTATTTCTATTCAGAAAACTGAAAAAATGACTTCTGGAAACAATGAAGTCCATTAACAGATGGTCTAAATTCACCTCAAAAATCAAGTTAGGGGCCTTATGGAAGCCAGACACTCAACTTGGTAGATTTGTTTTATTTCTACAAGAAACTGATAACATGGCACAGACCATTTTGATGCAGACCTATATCGAATCTACCTTTCATTTCTAAAGTACTTGAAAAAGTAGTTTCAACGCAATGATGTTCCTTCCTCCAAACGAATGACATAAATGAAGAATTCCAGTCCGGATTTAGAGCACACCACAGTACAGATGCTGCTTTGATCAGAGTTACAAATGATCTGCTTTTGTGCTGCTAGACCTTAGTGCTGCATTCAACACCATTGACCACAGCACACTCTTATATAGACTTGAAAATGACATCGGCATTAATGGAATAGCTTTGAAATGCTTCGCACTATACAGTACATGCTACCTCTAGGACATATAATAAAGTGACACAGAGTTAGCTTTCACTGCTATGGTGATGATATTCAACTTTATATTTCCTCGAAGCCTCACGTAACACAGCAGTTCAACAGAATAATGGAATGTATAGTCGTTATAAAAAACTGGATGAATAACAACTTTTTATTACTTAACTTGGAAAAAACAGAAGTGTTACTTATTGAACCGAAAACCGCCATACGTAACAACCAAAAATACTGTTTAACTATTGACGGATGTTCCATAATACCTTGTCGTCAGCAAAGAATCTTGGAGCTTTATTCGATATTAATCTGTCATTTGAAAGCCATGTCGCCAACACCTGTAAAACCGTGTTTTTCCATTTTAAGAATATATCTAAACTACGTCATATGTTGTCACTATCAGATGCAGAGAAGCTAATTCATGCATTCATCACATCTAGACTAGATTACTGTAATGCACTGTTAGGTGGTTGCCCTGTGGGCCTATTACAAAAACTCCAGCTAGTTCAAAACACAGCAGCTGGAGTTCTTAGACAAACTAAATATTATGAGCATATTAGCCTGGTTCTATCAACATTGCACTGGTTACCTATTAATTAGGTACTTAGAGTACCAATTACTCATTACCTATAAAGCTCTACACGGTTTAGCTCCTATGTACCTGAGTGAGCTTCTCTTGTATTACAGTCCTCACTACGTTCTCAGGGCTCCGGTTAGTTGGTAATACCTAGAATTTCAAAATCAAGTGCAGGTGATAGATCCTTTTCCTATGCCTAAACTTTGGAACAGTCTTCCTTGTACTGTCCGGGAGGCAAACACTTTCAGTTTAAATCTAGATTAAATATGCATCTTTTCAACCTTGCATACACTACACTTCCATAATACAAATCATCTGAGGGTTTAGGCTGCATTAATTATATCAACCGGAACCAGGAACACTTCCCATAACAAGTGATGTACTTGCTGCATCAAAGAGTGTAAAACAGTACTCCACTCTCATCTGTCTTTTCTCATTGTTCCAAAGGCTACCACAGCGAGCAGGATGCAGTCCATGCCCAGACTTGGTGGTAGAGCTGAGAGAGGGAAGCGGCGACCTGACAAGAGCTGAGATGGTAGAGCTGAAAGAGGGAAGCGGGGACCCGACAAGTCCTCACTACAAAAAATGTCAACTGCTATTAGATTATTAATGATAGTATTAAATATATTATCTACATTTTTACTATGTTTAATTTCTTTTTATTTAGTCTACTTATGCAAGCACTGTTGAGCTTGAAGAGATGCTGCAGTTTTTGCCAGAGTGGAACTGGTTCCCCTGGTTGGGCCTGGGTTCTCCCGAGATTTGGGTTCCTTGCCACCGTTTGCATAGCCTGGTAATACCAAACTCTGCTACTACTTCGCTTTGCTGCGTAGACAGAGTCTGGAAGGGCATACTTGACAAGCGTTTACTTTCTTGGGAGGCACTTGTCTGAAATGCATTGGTGTACCTGTAAGCCAATCACATAACGTTTGGTTATGACATATGTTATGCACCGGCTCAGCCGGTTCGAACTTCCACTGTAAACACAGGTTTGCGGCGAAAACTAAACCATCGAGCAAGATACCGGAGTGAAGATGGCTGTGAATGACTTTTGCAGATAATGTGAAATAAATCTTCACATCCACGGTACAATTAGTGTATCTAAACTAATATTTGACAGTAGAGACAAACAAGAAAATATTTGCAGCCAACTGTCAAAGTTACGATTAGTTCTGTTAAACACAGCTCTTCGTTCATTTCGAGTCTGTCGGAAATGCTGCAACTTAATTACAAGATTACAGCATGACATGGCAATATTCAATGACTGGAAAAGAAAGGAGACACTGACCTGTCAAAAGGGTGCAAGTTCTAGCTCGACAGATAAAAGAGACCGAGATACACCCTCTAAAACTCTAAGGGCCATAAAAAAGCCGAGGAAATCACTTCCATTCAAAATGTGAACCAAACACTCTTCTTGTTCGGGCTTCAGTTGGCAAATGCCAGGAATATTCTCCACAACAGAGCGAAACCATCCCGTGTCTCCATGTCCGTTGTCGTTTTAGATTTCCCTAACCTAAACTACAATCTTATATTTGGCACTTAGCGTCTACGTCACGGCTCTTAGCCTGCCCTCTGTTCGTTGGTTGGACGGCTGGTTCGGAGCCGGAGATAATCTGGGAGCTGGTTTGCTATATCAGACTGAGTACAGAAGCGAACTGAAATTGAACGGAAGTACGAAGTCTGACGTAATCAGGCTACTGTTTTGTTTGCCTGACTGGGGGGCTGCTGACATCAGCTTTAGAATTTAAAGTTTTCGCATTTATTAATATAACTTTAAAATGTAACATTCTGCTTAATTTATTTATTAATGCATATAGGAATTTATAGTCTGTGTAATATTTGACCTGTGTTTCTCTCTTTTATCTTAAATGTGTGCTTGAGTGCATGCGCGCGCTTGCGTGTGTCAGTGTGTGTGTATATTGTGCTCTGTGCGTGTGGAGTTGTGTTTTATGCATGTGGGTGTGTATGAACCTCTGTGCGTGTCTGTATTCTGTGAGTGTTCACTATTTTATGTTTTAACTTGTATAACTTTAATGTTTTGCTTATAGTCAGTATGTTTCATGTACAGCTGCTTTGTAACAATGGAAATTGTAAAAAGTGCAATATAAATAAAGTTGACTTGACTTGACGCATTTTCTCTTTTTTATTACTTTTTGCTCTAAATGAGTAAATGAGGGAATTTTTGTCCAAACAATATTTTAAAATATAAACAAGGACAGGAGGAGATATGACACAGTGATTTAAAATAAAAACTAAAAATGTCAAAACTTCATGTCATAAGTGTCTAGCTAAACAACTTCATGATGTAACCCTTGCTATTCTCCTGCCATCTGGAACACTAATACTGTATGTTGAAAAGTACTAAAGTGATTTTGGTCGACATGAGGAGATACGTTTGATCTGATTAATTGGTTTAGATTGTCCCTGGCCTTGATTCAACAGGAGTCCAAAATGACTGAGGAGGTCAGCATGACTTTTCCCAAATTTCACTGATCTTTTCAGCAGAACTTATTTGAAAAGGCAATTCTAAACAGAAGAGAATTCTGACAGATCTTAGCGCTCGTCTCCATCCTGATGCGCTAATGCCTTCTTTCATCTCTGCAGTTGCTGCCATCTCACTGGTTACGGTCGCATTGCCATGGCAATATACAGAAAACAAATGGCTAGTCGTGATGTAATAGTTGGAGAGCTTTATTTGCACACACAGAGAGAGAAAGAGGCTGAGTGGAAGATGAGGACTGTGGGAGTGGACGATTCTGGCAGGTCAGCAGTACTGCACAGTAACTCTAGAGGAGGATGCTACTGTATCCCATTGTTTCTCTGTGCTACATGGAGTAAATGCACTTTAAAATGTTACAGTTAGCATGACAAAAGAAATCCAACTGGAGCAAGCTTTTCTCTTTGGCGGCTGTTTCACCATAGAGCATGAGAGCGCTGTAATGTGAAAACTTAGCAGGTTAAACCACTTGCTGAAGAGGATATAAGGGTGTTTGTTCAATGGGAATATTTTGGCCTAGCAGGCTTTTAGCATTATATATAAAACCTACAGAAATGTAGTACAATTTCTGCTTAAACAGTGGCTATACATCACTGGAGATTTGTGTTCATTGTCCTTTTGACAACATCTCAACTTACTGTTAATTTCATAAGGCTAAAATACACTACAAGACTTTTACTCAGATATTGCCTAGATTTTCAGTCTGGACTTGTTGCAGAAAGTTTGTGCCAGTCTGCAGATTTAATCAGTTAGTGTGTTGCTATCTGAACCTTTCAAAAAGTCTGCAAGTGTATGATGTCTAGTTTTAAAAATATCTGTTCAGATTTGAAAAGTATTGTATTATTATCCAGCTATTAGTTGGAAATTAGTTTAAACGTTGGTAAAATGAAAGAAACAATAAACTTCAATTTCACATAATTTACTGTTTTTGGTAAAGTATACAACACAATACATGGTAGTCAAGAAGTCAAGAATACAAGTCAAAGCTAAGGGACATGAATTGTGTGACTTCATTATTATAAATATATTTTTATTTTAAGATTGCTTAAGGCCTAAAACAAGGGTAAATCAACATATACATATTGAATCATGTAAGTTTTAATGTGGGTTTCATATTATTTCATACCTTTTTGCAAGGTGTAAAAAACACTGGTCCAGAAACCGTTTCAGTTTATTAAAGGGAGAATGAAAATTTTGTCATCATTTACTCAACCTCTTGAGTAAAGTATGACTTTTTATCTTAGACAGAACACAAATGAAAATATTTTGAAGAATGTTTGTAACCAAACAACGGCATTACTCCTTTACTTCTATGCAGGGCCGTCGCAAGGGGGGTGCCAGGCCCTGTGCTCAATGAGTCTGTTGCTACACAAATGCAATTTTCACATGCATCTGATGGACAGATAAACTGTGCTCTTTGATGTTAATGTTGTGGATATTTCAGCAAAACGTTTGTTTCAATTCAACAGCAAACTCATTTTAAAAATACTAAAATACACAAACACAATACACATGTTCTCTACTAACAGGTGCATTTAGTCAATCATATCACAATGTCATAAAAAACACTAACATCAAAAGGACTTACAGAAACAGCATTATTTTATGTGTCAGGTCTGCCCTTATACAATATCCCTGTTCGTTTCTCGAAAAATCTGGACAATAAATGCCACTGTGTCGCAGCTGACATTTGTCTGTGTTCGTTCACCAACCTCTCTGTATGATAGCCTGTGGTTAATGACAGCCGTTTTCAAACTTGGGTCAGGGGCCCCCAGGGGCCTCCAGAAGGTTACTGTGAGTGTTTATCTGCTTTTTTTGCTACATTCATAATTTTCAGAATTGTTTATATTTGTATATTTCTAGTGAACATTTCCTTTTTTTTCGCACTCAAAGTGAAAGTTGGTACAGTACATTTATATTCAATTAAAATGTCTCTTTACCAATGTAGCAAATTATTTGTAAATTTGGAAACAATATGTTGTCTTTATACTGTAATATCACATTCACTATTTATCTAATAAAATTTATAGTAAATGTTTCTTTGCATATAAAAAATGATAGATGGATTTGTATTTTCGGAAGGGGGTCCCTCACAAAAGGTTCATCTTATGGTAATTTTCTGTCCCTCACTTTACATGTTTAAGACAGAAGGTGTAAATATAGACTATGGCTGTGATTTATATATTTGCATAGCTTCAATTTGCTTTTTCTCATTAGCAATGGAATAAAATACAGAGCATATATGTTCACTTTGACTTTAGCCTATAAGTTAGGTTCCCTTTCTGTCGGTCTCTCGACGTTGTGTCGAACCGACAGAATGGGGTTTGTCTTGAGAACCTATCATCTTCTGAGTATTTAGAAAAGGCCAATGAAAATTGGCGAATGAAATTTGTATGCCGGGCTCCTCCCCGGATGTCCGGGTATAAGAGGGAAGCCGGTGTGCTCATTCATTCACCTTTTGTTCTTCAGAGCCTACGCATCTGATGAGCTTCTCTACGATCTTGGTGATCATTCTTTCTGCTGGAATCTACGACGTGGACAGCGGACGGTCCCTTCCTGCAGTGACACTCCCCTGGGCGGCAGTTCCGGAGGTGATCGAGCAAATTTCCTTTTCTAAAAGAGCAAATTTCTCCAGCGTGGCTTGTCCCGCTGTTCTCATGGGTGCAACACACTCAACGAGGAGGGGGACGGACACAATGCCTGCTTCCAGTACGCTGGGACAGACGTTGTGGATACGTCCTGCCCGCACTGCGGGCGGTGACGATTCAGACGTTGCGTCACAGGTGGCTGTGTTCCCACGGGACTCAGCCACCACCTCGTTTGCTCCCCGTTCCGTGGAGGCAGGACTATGGCCCTGCCGTCCGCTACGGCAAGCAGCAAGGGTGATATGAGGATTACTGTGAGCGATAATCCGCCAGCCACGGGCTCACGGACCGTTCACACCTCGTCTCGCTCGTCTGACCATTCCCCAGGAGACGGTCCGCCGTCTTATTCCTCAATCACGTATTCGGACACGATGCGTGATGATGAGATGTCTCTTGCAGCATCGGGGGGTGACGTACTGCCATCTGACTCCGACGATTCCTTGGGCTCCCTCCCTCGGGGGGTCGAGCCCAGGAAAAAGCGGACGTCGAGATGTCGGCCATGCTTTCCCGGGCCGCCGTGAGTGTTGGGTTGCAGTGCCCGCACTGCCTCTCCCGGCGCTCGCGGCTGGCTACATGGCGCCTCGGGTTTGAGCGCGGCTCCAAGCCGCGCCCGCCCCCAGTGCCGTGTTTACCGAAAGTGCATGAGGAACTTTGTAAGACCTGGAACGCCCCTTCCCAGCACGTTTCACGTCAAACAAAGTTCTGTCACCCTCTCTTCCCTCGAGGTTGAGACAGCTGGAGGATACGTCAGTGGGGGGGCTCGACCTAGACTCCCGTCCAAAGCATGTGGTGTCTCGGCATCTCTGGTGTCGAGAGCTTACATTGCGGCGGACCAAGCTTCCTCCTCTCTCCACGCTATGGCTCCTGCCAGGCCAGGGCGTTGAGAGAGCTCCACGAGGGTAAGACCGACCCAGCGCTTATGCAGGAACTACGCGCCGCCACCGACCTCGCTCTACGGGCGACCAAGGTGACCACGCTGGCCCTGGGTCAGACGATGTCCACACTTGTGGTCCATGAGAAACTCCTCTGGCCGATCCTTGCGCAGATGAGTAACGCTGAGAAGGTCCGCTTTCTCAACGTACCCGTCTCGCAAGGGGGGGCTGGTTGGTGTTACTGTCAAGCCGCAGCAGCCCCGCTCACCCCCTGCCCGTCGGGGGGGGGCGCGAGACCCGCACGCGGCCTCCCCCGGAGGGTTATCGGCAGTAAGAAGCAGTCCTCCGTGCCGCAACTCGGCCGCCTCGGCCGTCGAGTCCCGTGCACTGTCTGCTTCCCAGCAGCCCTGGTCCTCTTCAACGCCCTCCAGCTCTGGCGCCCCCCACTCAGGCGGCCCCCCTGGAGGAGACAGTGAAGAGGAGACCATCGCCCCATCAGCAGCCAAGAGAAGCGGCCGTCATGGGAAGACCTCAGGGGGATCGAGGCTACCATTGGGCCCGACCCCAGCCACATCGCTGGGAAGTCGGATAGGGACGGATCCTGCCCCGTCTCTCCATCTGCTGGCCTCCCCGGGGGGCAAGCGCCCACTTACTCTCAAAAAAGGAGAGTTTCCTCTCTCTCTGGTTTACCACAGCCGCTCTCACCCTCTGCACGACGGTGAACGGCAAACTCGACGTTGCGTCATGGCGAAACGCAATGTCGAGTATAAACACCAGCCCTCAGCACTCTCAGTCAGACAGTGCGTTGAGCTGCGCAGTCGCCAGGCAGGAAAAACAGCAGAGCCGATCTCCTCCCCGGGGGACCTCCCCCGGCAAGGAATCCGTACTGCTAGCCATCGAACCACCCCCCGGGGGGACGATGAAAAAGATCATACCTTAGTCCCCGTCTCATTCTGGGAGCCTGTCCGGCTTCCCAGGCTGTCAGACTGGCTAGGGAAGAAGATCCATCTTGGCTACGCGATCCAGTCGCCTCACGCCCGCCAAGTTCAGCATCCGATATACCTCAGTAAGAGGCTAGGATGTTCCCATACTTCGGGCCGAGGTCGCCACCCTTCTGGTGAAGGGAGTGATCGAGCCCGTCTCACCAGCCGAGATGTTCAACGGGTTTTACAGCCTGTACTTCATTGTCCCCAAGAAAGGCGGGGGGTTGCGCCCTATCTTGGGTCTGTGTGTTCTGAACAGGCACCTACACTATAGCTGCCTTTCAGGTTGATCACACAGAAGCGCATCCTGACATCCGTCAGGTGTCAGGACCGCTTCATGGCAGTCGACCTGAAGGACACGTACTTCATGTCTCGATCCTCCCTCGACATCGGCCGTTCCGACGGTTCGCGTTCGAGGGACGGGCATATCAGTACAGGGTCCTCCCCTTCGGTCTGTCCCTGTCTCCACGAGTCTTTACGAAGGTCGTGGAAACCGCCCTCCTTCCCCGTAGGGAAGGAGGTGTGCAGGTACTAACTATCTCGATGACTGGCTCAGTTTTGGCACACTCTCGAGATCTGTTGTGTACACACAGGGACCTGGTGCTCCGGCACCTAGATCGGTGGGGCTACAGGTCAACTGAGAAAAGAGCAAGCTCTCCCCGGTGCAGAGCATCCTCTTTCTCGGTATGGAACTCGACTCTGTCCTCACGAGCGGCCCCGCTCACCCCCCGG
>NC_079907.1:17090476-17186954 GCF_024868665.1 Triplophysa rosa | reverse complement strand
GAGGAGATCCTGAGTGACCCACCCCCGGTCCGGTTGGGACGTCACTCAGGCTAGGGCTTCGGCCACTGGGCGGCTATACGCCCATAGGTGGCGCCTCTACTCGTCCTGGTGCTCTTCTCAGCGAGAAGACCCGAGGAGTTGCTCGGTCGGGTACGAGCTGTCCCGTCCTCAAGAGAGACGGGGGAGTTACCTCTCCCC
This sequence comes from Triplophysa rosa, assembly GCF_024868665.1. Classification (NCBI taxonomy): domain Eukaryota; kingdom Metazoa; phylum Chordata; class Actinopteri; order Cypriniformes; family Nemacheilidae; genus Triplophysa; species Triplophysa rosa. The sequence continues at coordinate 17,186,756 of NC_079907.1, read as the reverse complement.
CTCCACACTGGGAATGTATGTAGCCGCTACGGCCACTCATCATGACCCAAGTGCTGGGTAGCCTCTGGGACAGCACGACCTGGTCATTAGGTTCCTAAGGGGCGCGAGAGGGTGACCACCTTACCCGCGCTCCGTACCCTCTTGCGACCTAGGTGGCGGGCCTCAAGAGGCCCCGCCCCCTTCGAGCCTCTCGGGGTTTCCGCTCTTTCTCAGTCTTGATAAAGACGGCTTTCCGCATGGCGCTCACCTACAAGAGGGTAGGGGATCTACAAGCAACCTCCGTGTCCACAGATTGCCTAGAACTCGGGGCCGGGATTCTCACGTTATCTTGAGACTCCGCCCCGGCTACGTGCCCAAAGTTCCCACCACTCTCCCGAGAGACCAGGTGGTGAACCTGCAGGCGCTCCCCACCGTGGAAGAAGACCCAACCTATCCGTGTTGTGTCCAGTACGCGCACGGCGCCTCTACTTGGACCGCACGCAGAGCCCAAAAGCTCTGAGCAGCTCTTTGTCTGTTTCGGAGGTCAGCAGGAGGGCTGTCTCCAAACAGAGGTTGGCACACTGGATCGTGGATGCCCTCGTTAGGGCATACCGATCTCATTTCGCCCCTGTCCATTGGGGGTGAGGCACACCCCTCGTGGGCACTGGCTCAGGGCGACTCTCTGGCAGACATCTGCAGAGCTGCGGGTTGGGCTATGCCTAACATCTCCGTGAGGTTCTAATACCTACGCGTGGAACCGGTGTCAGCCAGCATCCTGGCAAGGTGTGGGACCGGCAGCCGGTAGGGCGTACGCCTGCGGAAGCCCTTCCCCCTCCGGGAGGAGCAGTGGCGATCCCGCCTCACTTCTTTACCCTCGGGTAAAGAACAGGCATTCCATCCATCACTAAGCACCCTTCCAGGGGACAGGCTGGGCAGAGCAGCCCTGCCCCCTTAGGCCGGGGAACAGTTGAGTTATCTCCCACATAGCTCTAACCGGACCTAGTGCTCCAGACGTGGTAACACCCCCTCCGTGGGCTGTTCCGTCTGATGTATCCTCATGAATGGTTCCCACCTTGGCAACCCATGACCTCCCCAGGTGGACTCCCACCTTGCGGTTAACTCCTGCAGTCCGCACATTCTTCCCATGAGTTCTCCCCTGATGGTGAGACCATGTGGTGTCTCCACTAATTCCTCCCTACGGTAGGTAGTGGCCTCTGCAGCGTTTTTCCCCCAGGGGGAATAATGCTTACCCAGTGGCCCGTACGGTGCCGGGCGGCTTCTCGCCATTTAGAGAACTAGGCCTCCGCCCGTGACGGCCGGTGACAGGGGCTTCCCAACTTTGTGTAAAGCTCTGGGTCCCCCTTCCTCTCCACTGGAGGGTCATAATTTCGCGTTAGCGTGTTCGTCTGACTCGCCCAGGCCAGTCAACGTCGCTCCGCAGAGATTGTGACGCGGCTCAGTGCTGTGGCGTTTTCCATAGGAACCCCATTCTGTCGGTTCGACACAACGTCGAGAGACCGACAGAAAGGGAACGTCTTGGTTACGGATGTAACCTCGGTTCCCTGATGGAGGGAACGAGACGTTGTGTCCCTCATGCCACAACACTGGCCGCCCACCCCAGCGGTCGGGGGAGGATGCTTTAGGCTCCTCAGACCAAAGGTGAATGAATGAGCACGCCGGCTTCCCTCTTATACCCGGACATCCGGGGAGGAGCCCGGCATGCAAATTTCATTCGCCAATTTTCATTGGCCTTTTCTAAATACTCAGAAGATGATAGGTTCTCAAGACAAACCCCATTCTGTCGGTTCGACACAACGTCTCGTTCCCTCCATCAGGGAACCGAGGTTACATCCGTAACCAAGACGTTTCGAACGTGATGTTATCTGTTCCGACATACAGTGAGAAAGCATCTGTAAATTTGGCAGTGAAAAGACATTGTTTTGGTCTTGGTTGAGCTTGTGTGTTAAAGAAGTTAAAGCATTTAAAATTTGTGTTAAATGTATGCATTTTGTTTCAAAGCAACAGGAAATGTGTTAATTGTAGAGCCTACACAGCCAGATGTTGTGATAACTGTGTTAAGAGTTTAGGAAAATTGTTAAAAGTATTGTAAAAATTGTGATAGCAATTGTAAAAAACTGTAAAACGATTGGTATGTAAGCATGGCATATTTTTTTTAACACAACTAACATTGTGTTGAACTTGCTTTTATGATCCAAAATGCAAATCGTTCCAAACAAACATAGCTATAACAAACGTAAAATGTTACCTTTTCATATAATTAAAATTGACCAATACAGCAGCATACAGTCGTATCTAGGGCAGACTGGCATTAAGAAAAAATATGCTATTTGTTATTAAAACACATCCAAATGCTTTTAGTTTGCAAGTTTTATTCATCTTATTTTCTGACCAGAAGTGTAAAAAGTGCACTCCATGCACTGTTAGCGTTTATGTGCGCACACCATGGGAGGATCGGGAGAATTTAAAGGGATACTTCACCCAAAAATGAAAATTCTATCATCATTTACTCACCCTTAAATTGTTCCAAACCTGTATAAATGTCTTTGTTTTGCTGAACACACAGGAATAAATTTGGAAGAAAGTCAGATCCCACCCACCATTTACTGCCATAGTAGGGAAAAAAAATACTATGGGAGTCAATGGGGGGTGAGATTTCACAATCTTCTAGATATCTTCCTGTGTGTTCAGCAGAACAAAGAAATGTATTCTGGTGCTTCTGGACCAGTGTTTTCAAAGAAACCATTTAAAACAAACAATTAACATACGATTTATATCTGGAAACCAAGAAAATCTAACCACAGTATCAAACAAAACACACCAACGCATATTCACACTCTAAAAGTAGCATGTAAATGTTTCACTTTTTTACAGTTTTTTTCTGCATTGCAGGTAGCAAAATGGAACACAGATTTCTTCACACAGACCAGCATGCAAGATCTGTCGTTGGCACTGTACAATCTGGGGTAACGAACAATGTGGCCTCCTTCCTTTACATTTTTATGTGCCAATCAGCTGGAATAAATGCATAAAACTGTCATGCTAAGAACTCTGGTGTTTGTTATCCCAGGGAGATCATTTTTGTCCAATGGCACTTGTGAGACAGTCAGAGTGCCCAGCTCTTGTACAGCTCAAGATTTACTTGTTTGGAGCCTGTATTGCTGTCCTCAACCTCCCAGCTATTGTCAGCTGCATGTAGAGACAAGCAGCAGTTTGGAACCACTTATACATCCGCATGTGCCTCTAGTTGTTTTTAATAGTGATGGTGTAAGGAAAGACACCCTTTCTCTCTCTGTGAACCTTCTTTCCTTCTCAAGTCCCACATCAGTCCATCTGGTTTTTGTTTGGCTATGTCTGGTCCATAGCTGCTTTTCAAACTCTTTCTGCTGGCTGCATTGAGGTCCAGATGGTCACGCACACACTCGTAGACTCACCCGCACATACACACGTGTAGCTATACTTCAAGTAGTGTTCATGGGTCATCTCTGATGAGGAAGCCCTACCCTGTACAATGATCCTAGGAGATTAGTGTCCACTGGTGAAGCATTAAACAAGTATGCTCCACTGCCATCCCTAAGGAAGATGAAAAGACAGCAGGCCCAAATTCAGCCATGGATGGGCAATGAGGGCTTATTTGGAGACCAACTCTATGTACCTTCTAACAATGCCAGACATGGTTATAGCTATATCCTTGCTTTTGGTTAGGAGAAGTGTGGAGGATTTGTAAATACATTCAAATTCTGGAAAGGACATTTAACACCACCCCCTACATCAGACAATAAAATACAACAGCATAGGATGAAATATCACAGAACAAAAGAAACAACATTATTTGTTGACTAAAATATGGACTTCAAGAGGACATCATCATGGCTTTGTGACAAACCAGTGATGGCGAGCTTGCATGAGCATGTAAATGTATAATAAAATTATTTTTATTCTGTTTCATCTTTCTATGATGTTAGGGTGAATTTTAAGTGTAAACAGAACTGAAATGTTTGTACACTGTAAAAAATCCTTAAATGTGGGGTAACAAGCTATTTCATGCATTCTGACTTCTTTACACTGTTAAATGTGCTGGCTTCCCTTATCAGAAAGAAGTATACTTGAATTTCATTTTTTTTAAGTATACTTAAAGGAACAATACGGCATTTTTAGGAGGATCTATTGACGGAAATGCGATACAATATACAAAACTATTTATTCAGATGTGTATAAAGACCTTAAGTAATGAACCATTATGTTTGTAATACCTTAGAATAAGCTGTTTATATCTACATAAAGAGCAGCCCTAAATACATTGAATTCGCCGCCATGTTTTGTACAGCAGCCCTAAATGGATAAACAACTCAACAACGCGCGATTCATCTCCGCTGCGGTATAGTGGTGAAACGGATCGCGGGATGATCCGTGATCCGTACGGATCGTGCTCTCCGGTTCGGAATGCATGTGACCTGTGGATTAACTGAAAGTTTATTCATCATCGAGTTAAAAGTAAAACGCGCTCTCACTCGCTCTCCAGTTTCAGCTCCAATGCACTCTCACTCTCTCTCTCTAGTATCTGGACAAGTACAATATTAAAGCGGTTCCAGATAAACAATGACGCTCAAAACTGCTCCGTCACACAGCTAATATTACAACAACATATCTTGGTATTTTAGTATGTTACTCACATACTGAGTCAAAGCAACCTCCTCGAGGGTGATTTTTAGACGATCTTTCTCTCCAACGTCTCTCTCTGCTGGAAAGTATCTCCATAGATATTCTGCTAAAAGCCTTAGTACTGCGGGTCTTAACGTGTCTCTGCTGGAAAGTCTTTATAATATTAACACAGGTCCTAGCTCCTGTCTGACTTTTATCCTTCTTTTTAAACTTAAAATCCACAAACCGTTTATTTTATGTAATACATAAGACATCGCTCTTTCTACAGTCTTTCTAATGCCCGCAAAATCTCTTCCCTGTGTCAACATGAGAATGACATCTTTTTGTACTTTGGTGGCCACCGTCGTGTTTGACTGAGCGATTCGTGGCAAATCTATAATACAATGCTAGTGGCCGCTGTTAATTAAGAACCATGTAGGCCTATATAGGTAATAAGCAAGATTTTAAAGTTAACGCAATGCTTTATAGGTAACCAGTGCAAGGTTGACAGAACCGGGCTATTATGTTCATACTTTTTTGTACATGTAAGAACTTGAGCTGCCGTGTTTTTGGACCAGTTGGAGTTTTTGTAATAAGCCTGCAGGGCAACCACCTAACAGTGCATTACAGTAATCTAGTCTTGATGTCATGAATGCATGAATTAACTTCTCTGCATCTGACATAGTTAAGCAGTATTCTTGGTTGTTACATATAGCAGTTTTCGGTCCAATAAGTAACACTTCTGTTTTGTCTGAGTTCAGTAATAAAAAGTCGTTACTCATCCAGTTTTTAATATCGACTATGCATTCCATTATTCGATGGAACTGCTGTGTTTCATGAGGCTTCGAGGAAATATAAAGTTGAGTATCATCAGCATAACAGTGAAAGCTAACTCCGTGTCACTTTATTATATCTCCTAGAGGTAGCATGTATAATGCGAAGAGCAGAGGCCCTAAGACTGAGCCCTGTGGTACACCGTACTGGACTTGCGATTTGCATGACACCTCATTGTTTATTGCTACAAATACATTTTCATTGTTCAACGACATAACTAGCAGTTGCTAGTTTGCTAATCACTAATCGCGGAAACACACCTACAAACATTGTTTGCTGATGCCCGCTCTTTGGGAATTACCAACTTAAGTTTGGTATCTATGTAAAGCTTAGAATTCAGCTTTCGGGTTTACACTCTCCAAACAAACTTTTTTCTTTTTTTTCTGTTATGATCATGTTATAGTGATTGTTTTGTTTATTTACAGAATCACTTTTCTAAAAGATGTTTTCTAAAATAAAAATATTTAAACGTGTCAAGTGTATTATTCTTAAACTGGAAGTGACAATTTACAAAGTATTGCATTTAATATGTATGACAATTAATCAAAATGATTGTCAAAGCCATAAAACACACAACTTATTGTCATATTAACAATTATTTATCAGCTTTTAGCTTTAAAACATATGCCGTTGGTTATTTTAAACTATATGTGGGAAGCTTGCGAGTAATAGAAGGTGATAGCCTTTTTGTCTGCATGTATTTTTCTCTGTTTCTATGTAGCAGAGCAAAAGAATCTAGAACAACTTCTGCAGCACGAAAAGAAAAACAATCTTTCGGCTCTCGCAGCAACAACTTTTTGACATCCACTGAAAAGATTCCCCCAGTGTTGGGTTGTAGATTCAGAAGCCCCTTTAGTGTTGAGAAAAGCCCATTGTGGTGGAGATCAAGATCATGGCGGAGAGGTTTAAAGGGCCAGCATCTGATATTTGGGGAGGTTAAGCTGAGTTTGATGACATCTTTATAACTAGCGTGATTAGCATGTCCTTTACCTTAGCCTGCAGTTTCTCACACGTCTCTCCTCAATTCAGGCCAGCTCTGCTGTGTTGAATGGAGACGGCAACAAAAGGTGACATCATTCCAGTAGGATCTGATTGCTAAACCCCCATTACACGCATGCACACACACACAGACACACACCCCCTACCCTGGGCCCCCGGAACAATGACATCATAGCTTCCCCCTTTTCTCAGTCTTCATGAAATGCTGGGTTGCCCCAAACAACTTGTCTGGATTTTGTTGTGATGTTTGTGTGTGTATTCATGAAATAAATTCTTGTTTAGTACGCATGTACTGACTAACGTGCATTTGGGCAAAAGAGATGTGAACACAACAAAACTACAAATCTTAATCTGAATCTAAAACTACAAATTGTAACTTGGTGAAATTCTTTTTATCTGGTTTGAATTCTGGTTTACTAGTGTCCTTGTGAGACTTTTTAACTTACAAGTGAACTACATATTTTGGGGTAAACAGCATGGCAACGCTTGCCCACCAGCGATACATTAGAATAAATGTGACCCTGGACAACAAAACCAGTCTTATGGGTCAATTTTTTGAAATTGAGATTTTTACATAATCTAAAATCTGAATAAATAAACTTTCTATAGATATATGAGTTGTTATAGGACAATATCTGGCTGAAATACAACCGTTTAAAACTCTGGAATCTGAGAGCGCAAAAAAATCAAAATATTGAGAAAATTGCCTTTGAAGTTGTTAATCAGGGGCACTGTGGCAGACCATCCACTCACAAAAATAAAGTTTTTATATATTTAAGGTAGGAAATTTACAAAATATCTTCATGAAACATGATCTTTACTTGATATCCTAATGATTTTTGGCATAAAAGAAAAATCGATAATTTTGACCCACACAATGTATTTTTGTCTTTTACTAAAAATGTTCCCGTGCTACTTAAGACTGGTTTTGTGATCCAGGGTCACAAATGAGAAGAAACCAGACTGTGCAAGAAAATTCTACTCTTCTCATCCCGGTCCTCTCAAAGCTAAAAAAACCAAAGGTTTTTCCACTTTCTAGATTTCATAAGTGTTAGTATATACAAAGATATCTTCTGGGATAAATATAATGCTTTTTCTAGTTGTGAAGCTTTATTTTGGATTCATGCAAAGCACACACTCGCAGGAAATTAGGAGAATTAGATAACCAAATGCATGCCACAATCAAACCCCCTTCATCTGCATATGGCCAACTCTCCATGCCTCTCTTCACTAATTCCATGCCTGTACTCTCCTACCACGATGCATTGTGTTGCCGTGATGTCAGTGTCAGCCGGCTGTCCCTCAGAACTTCATCAAAGAGAGAGGATTGAATGGAACAGTCTTGGGAGGTGTGGAGTGGAATATAAATTCGCTGAGGAAATGGCAGTGCAGTTTTCCGGGCCTTCGGGGATTTATACCAACTAAACAAATTTGTTTAGTCGATTTTTCAGCCTTTTTTCCAACGGAATAATATTATTTCTCTTTCTTTTTAGCAGTTTTTGCACAGCGATGGGAGTTGATTAACCTCTCCCCCTCAGAGTGTTCGGAAATCCTTTGTAATTAGTGCTCGGCTGAATTAATTTACAGAAATGGGGATGAGAACAACAGAAGAAAGGATTTGGGGGTTGGGTTCCATCACACTTAGTTCAGGGCCAAGTGTTCTCACTAATTCATCTCCTCATTCACATGACGGGAATTAACAGCCCAAATCATATTCTCAAGCTTTGTCCAACGATTTACTATCTCCTATTTTGTGTCGGCAATTTTGTAGTGGTATGCAAAACTTTATTCTCTACATTTGTTCACTCAATTAAACCCACAATACACCTCGATGTAGATTCATACTTTCCCATGTTTTTCGGGTTGGATAGCCCTTTGGTTAGTGCGCCAACATATGCGCCAGTGTGCTCGCGGTGACCCGAGCTCAATTCCTGTCTCAAGGGTCCTTTGCCGATGCCGACGCTTGGGTCTCTACCCAACGCTTTCCTGTCTAGTCTCTACTATCCTGTCCCATTAAAACCATAAAAATTCCCCAAAATAAAACAAACAAATCCCATGTTTCATAGTAGACAGCCACCTGACTCAGTTTGAATGTACCACAAAAATGTTAACAAATTAAATAAGACAATTAAATACATGTGACGGGGGGAGGGGGGTAACAATATATTCTGGTTGGGCAGATATATAATCATAGTTCATTGCATGCATCATTTTTTATTTTTTTTGTAATTGAATTGACAGATAATTATTTAATACATAATACAAATATGATGTATTGCATTTTTAATTACTTCAATTGTCTGCTGGATATTTTTGGAGGGGCCCAAGAAAAATCCCCCCTAGACCTGACCCTGCAAACAGTTGTTAATATCCACAAATACAATTAACGTGACAAATGAACAGTGGGAAAATAAACTTTACCACTTTACGATCTAATCTATAAAGCCACACAACTGTTAATATATAATAATATGAAAAATATAAATAAGGTGAGCATAATGTTTGACACCAAGTGTCCACAACAGCACTTGCTTATGCATATTATTTACGTCAGTGTCTGAAATAGCTAACTGACTCCTTTCCCAAATAGTGGATTCAAATGTCATTCACTGCACAGGGAATAGTAAAAAGCCAAATCATCAGCATTTATTTCCCAAGAAACCATCCATTTTGATTTCTCAGTTTCTTCTGTGTTACTTTTCCCTCTTGTCATTTGGATTTATCATATGCCCTTTCTCACTCTCTCCTATTTCATTTGAGATGTTGAAGGCCTCTTGCCCCGTTTTTATTAATGTTCCCATGAAGTACCTTAAGCGTTACTCTGGCTCAGGTCTACTGAGTGATGTCAAACATTTGGAAAATACAGGATTATCTGCTTAAACTCAAAATCATCTCTAAATACGCACGCACACTCATCTTTCTCATGCACACATACACACAGAAGCCTAACTGATCACTCATAGTGTTTACAGCGGTTTCTCCCATTATTTGAAAAGCAGAATGGCTGTTAATAGCCGTAATGGAATATAAGTCTGTCACTCCTTATGAGCAATGAAGTAGTCCCAGACTGGCCCATCTAGAGGCCAACATGCATTACTTCTATTGCATTAAGAGACATTTGCTATAGCAATTACTACTTGTGGGAAATGGGTTTAACCCAAACCTGGTCGTCTACCCAGAAACAGCTGGGAGGCACTCACTCTCTTTTATTTTTAGGCAGATACCTTCATCATTCTTTATTTACACTTATTTCTTCCACTTTTCTGTTAAAGTTTTGGGACAATTGTGTTGAGATGAAATCCAGCTCTTGCCAATTATGACTCACATTTAATCGCCTATTTATGCCTGGTCAATTCACTCGTATTAATAAATCAAACTGCTAAATTATTAAGTAGGCAGATTACATACAAACTTGGTTAAAGAGATGTTTTTCCTATTCTATTTCTGGGAAATAATCCATAGACTATATTGTTTAATTGGCAAAAGACAATAGAAGAAAATAAAGCTTTTCTAACCTCATTTCTGTAAGACCCCATGGTGTATTGTCTCTATCATATAGAGTCTTCTATATTGCTTTCATCAAACCACCTATCATAAAGACACAAATATGAATATTCCTATACAAATGAACAACATTTTATAGGCTGTATATATATTTTTAAGTGTACTGTATTGCATGTTAATGTATATTGTATTGTATTTTAATATTTATAATGCATAATGTTCGTGCAGCACCTCCTTTCTCAATGTCTTTCCTATGTGTGCGCTGCCCTCACAAGCTCTCTTCACATTCTTTTTATTTTATTTTGTTTTGTAGTAATCTTACATACTGTTAACTCTAAGAGCTCTACTCAATATTTTTTTTATGCACAGCCTGTACAAGTACAAATGGCAAATACACCTTAAACTAAACAGTGTTCATTTCTGCTGTAATAGCAATACTGTGTAATGCCATCTGTTGAATGCTGTCTTCATCACATATAGTAATTGATATTTTACTTCTACTCCATACATGTGTCACATGTTCATGTGTGAATTTTGTATACTAACTAAAGTGACTGAACAACTGCATACCCTTGGCCAAGTTGGGTCAAACAGTATGCTATCCTTAGATACATTTTGTCATATTCAGATAGTGATCAAGTTGAAATAGCTCCTGAACGTATTTGTTATCATTAAAATGTGCAGCTCCAGCAGGCTTCATCTGAACACACTGTACAATTAATGACCATACTTAGCATGAATGTTATTGTGAAATCTGTCAGCATTATGGTGATGGTTTGGGATAAAAAGTCAGCGAAACCTGAGACCTGATGCAAGAAACAAGCCAGCTATATTTCCAAATGAAAATAAACCATGCACACTTATTACAACAGCAGTGTTAAACAAAACAAAAGTTCACATGGTGGAAAAAGTTATGAGTGCTGTGTGCATTTTCGTACTTCCATATACTCCCAGTGTTTGGTGTGGCTTGGAGGCAAGAGAGATGGCCATTTATAAATGATGGGCTGCAGTGTTGTCACACACCACAAAGGCGCAAACACACAAATACACACAGTACACTGGCCACACCCAGGCACACGGACTCGCTCTAAGGCCTTTACGACTCCCGTCTATGATTATTGTGTTATGTCCATACATGATGTAGTCATTCACTTATACACCACTAACATATTTGAATGAATGTATAAACACACAAGCTTCAGGTCAAGGCTCATTTAGTTTGGTGTGGAAATGTCGGCTGGTAATAAATGAGGTAGATGGGAGGCGTGTTCACTTCACTTCAGGCGTGTGCTTCTACACTGACCAGATATCCTGCTCCTGTGTTCATCACATCCATCACACGTACAGACACAGAACAAATCTAAGGTAAGTTAGATTGCTATGCCTAAGTTAATATTTCCCACTTTTAGCTTGATCAGAGGTTCAAAGAAATAAACTAAGGTGCAAACTTTACCGTATACATTGTAAAAATAGTTTTTTATTTTAGCCTCATATGCAGAGACAACTAAAAGCAAGTAATTTAAGTACATAAAATGTGTGGCTGTGACGTAGCAATGTTTCAGCAAATGGTGTTTTTTGCGGCTGAGGAGGTATGGATCTAATTTCATTGACATTTACATTTATGCATTTGGCAGACGCTTTTATCCAAAGCAACTTACATTGCATTATCTTATACATTTGTTTCTAAGTATGTGCGATCCCCAGGGGTCGAACCCATGACTTTGGCGTTATTAACGCCATGCTCTTACCACTGAGCTACAGGAAAGCCTAAATTTCAGAACCTAAACTTTAATTGAGAAAAAAAAACAATACACATCACTGCAAGGCAAGGATGATAAATGCAAACACAAGCAACCCCACTAAAAACAGCTAAAAACAGCCTAAGCTACTTTGCTGGTTTTATCTGGTCTCCCAGCCTGATTTTAGTTGGTTAAGCTGATGAAGCTGGATGGTTTTAGAGAGGTTTTGGACACTTTTTTTGGATTGTTCAAGCTACTTTTAGTTGGTCAGGGTGGAAGACCAGTGTATCTTTGTGTATGTTTTTGGTTTGTAACCTTTAATAAACCTGCATCCAACCCGTTCCAACAAAAAGATGCCTTGATTTGTACCCGGAGCAACGTATTTCGGGTTATGCAAAAAATGTAGGCTTTGTACAGAGGTACGTATAGCCAATGAGCCTGGGTAGAATAAACTGTGTCGATACAAACACACACAGCAACATCCTTTTTTTTAGCTGCCATTGTCAAACAACACAGACATCGTAACTTGTTTTCTGTGGCCAGCACCATCGCCCCATTATTCTTTAAGATGCAGTGGTTACTGTCATCACCCATGACACACTCCATCATGTTCTTCACTGTCGCCGGTGGGAAATTATGACTCCCATTATGACTCTCATTTTGACTCCCATTTGCCCCTCTTTCTTTACCTGGGTTATAAACATGGAAAATAAAATAGACAGATTTTCCCTTTCGGCCTGCCCATGATTGGTTGTTTTTCACCGTTAAGTCACATTATATTTGAGCAGAATGATGAGGACGCTGAAGAATATTCCAGAACTCAGATGCTAGTGAACACAGCAATGCTGCATGTGTCTTTCTTGTAAGATTTTGTACATTTGAATTTCAGATCACATGATGCAAAATCTAAACTGACTGGATGGGACATTTGGTGGAAATTGTGTTAAATTGAATAGAGAGCAGGGAGTGTACGAATAAAGGCCATGGCATCTTCACAGTGGTGGAGCTTATCGGTGTGTACGGAACCTTGCGAAATTAGATAAAGTAGATAACTACTCTATATCATTGGGTACCAGATTTTACATTGGATAGTAGTACTGGCACACAGTACAAAATTAAGAAAATATCAAATGTAATTTAATGACCAAGAAAATTGATAAGCCTACATTTTTGTTATTATATTATAGTTTTTGTTAATTTGTATTTTGCATTGAAATATCATACGCTGCTTATCAGAACCGATCTGCGACCCACTTTTAGGCCATCTTTTAGGCAGATTCAAATCAAAAGAAAATAATAAGTCAGCGAGGCAAGACTCGATAAACAATATTACGGAGCAGAGTTCCGACAATCCCAAGGGTGAGGCAGAGACAGGGTCAAACAGGCATGTGGTCAGTAGAGGGGCGTACAGTGTCCAAAGGGAAATCCAGAGAGTAGTCAGACGGACGAGGGTCGATCGAGGTGCAAACAGGATCCAGAGGAAAAAGGCAAGCTCGTAATCCCAACCGGTGAAGAAGACTAACAGGAGGGTCCTGTACCGCACAGCAGGTCAGTCCCAGGAACAAAACTCCAAACAAAAACACTCAAGGTAACTACGACTAGAAGAAAACAAGATTAGTATATTCCGAAGGTAGCAAGAGCGGGGTAAACCATACAACGCAACAGCAACAAAAGAAAGAAAAGAGAGGAATATAAAGGGGAGAGTTGACGAGTAGAGATAAGAGACAGGTGTGCGCTGCTGAGCAGCTCGGCTGATTGCCAAACCGCGTCAGCTGTGCAACAGAGAGTAGTGATGAGGAAAAGTGAGACAGTGAAAAGGAAAATCAAACCCGGGACCTGACAGTACCCCCGCCTCCAGAAGCGCCTCACAGGCGCGCTTGAGGAAGAGGGATGGTTGCGGTGGAAGGTGTAAATGAGGGAGCGGTCCAGAATGTCCCGGGCTGGAGCCCAGCTCCTCTCCTCAGGACCATAGCCTTCCCAGTGCACTAAGTACTGGAATCCCCGGCCACGGCGTCTAGACTCCAAAATCCGCTTGACCTTAAAAGCAGGGGCACCTTCAATGATCAAGGGTGGGGGTGGGAGAGTAGGGGAGGAAACAGAGGGGGTGTGGGGGGAACATAGAACAGGTTTGACTCTAGAGACATGAAAGACAGGGTGGACACGACAGAAGGGATTGGGCAATCGAAGCTGGACCGCCACCGGGCTGACAACCTTGACGATGGGGAACGGTCCAATGAACCTGGGTGCCAATTTGCGGGCCGGGACCCACAAAGGGAGGTCCTTGGTAGAAAGCCAAACTCGTTTCCCACATACGTATATAGGCGCCTTCCAGCGGTGACGGTCGGCGGTGCGCTTGGTACGGTCCCGGGACCGGACTAGCGCTTCCCTGACCCTTTTCCAGGTGCGCCGACAGCGCTGGATGAAAGCTTGGACCGAGGGAACCGCAGCTTCGACAGCCTGGGAAGGAAACACAGGGGGTTGGTAACCTAGACAACACATGAATGGAAACAGCCCGGTCGTAGATACCGGCAAGGAGTGGCGCATTAGAAGATTTATTCTGCGCACAGACCGGACACGCCCCCACGAACCGGTGGATGTCTTCCTTCATGGCTGGCCACCAAAACCGCTGGCGGATGGCGGCCAGCGATCTCCTAACATCCGGATGGCAGGTGAGTCTGGAAGAATGGCCCCACTGAAGGACCGCTGTGCGGGCCGACTCAGGAACAAAGAGCAGACCCGATGGGCATCCTCAGGGCGCCTCTACTCTGACCAGAGCTCTCCTGACGCGTTGCTCAATTCCCCAAATAATCGCCCCCACCACCCGACCCTCAGGGAGGATAGTGTCGGGGGGAGAGGGCGGATCATTAGCCGGGGCAAGGCATCGAGACAGTGCGTCGGGTTTGCCATTTTTGGAGCCTGGCCGGTAAGACAGGGTGAAATCGAAGCGCCCAAAGAAAAGTGCCCAATGAGCCTGCCTGGCATTCAGTCGTTTGGCGGACCGAATGTACTCCAAGTTCCTGTGGTCGGTCCACACGATGAAAGGAATGGTAGCCCCCTCCAGCCAGTGACCCCACTCTCCCAGAGCCAACCGCACTGCCAACAGCTCCCGGTTGCCGGCATCGTAGTTTCGTTCTGCGGGGGACAAACGGTGAGAGAAATACGCACAAGGATGTAATTTTAGATCGTGCGAAAAAACTTGGGAAAGGACCGCTCCGACCCCAACCTCAGAAGCATCAACCTCCACCACGAACTGACGAGTGGGATCAGGGGTGACCAGAATAGATGCGGTGACAAACCTGTTCTTAAGTTCGTCAAACGCAACCTGAGCCGCCGATGACCACTCAAATCTGTTCCTAGTGGAGGTCAATGCCGAGAGGGGAGCCGCCACCTGCCCAAAGTTCCTGATGAATCGCCGATAAAAATTGGCGAAACCCAGGAACTGTTGGACCCCTTTCCGGGAGGCAGGTGCCGGCCAGTCAGAGACAGCCCTTACCTTCGCAGGATCCATGCGAACTCCCTCATCCGAGATGATGTGACCCAGGAACGAAACTGACCGGGCATGAAACTCGCACTTCTCCACCTTGACGTATAGCTGGTTCTCATGCAGCCGTTGGAGCACTTGCTTGACATGACGGACATGCATCTGGAGGGAAGAAGAGAATATAAGAATATCATCCAGATACACAAAGGTGAACCTGTCGATTATGTCACGAAGAACATCGTTAACAAGTGCTTGGAAAACAGCTGGAGCATTAGATAACCCACAGGGAAGAACTAAATAAACAAAATGCCCGGTGGGGGTGTTACAGGCTGTTTTCCATTCGTCCCCCTCTCTCATCCGGACCAGGTGATAAGCGTTGCGAAGATCCAACTTTGTGAAGAACTTCACTCCCTGCAGGAGTTCAAAGGCTGACATAAGGGGTAACGGATACCGGTTCTTAACTGTTATGTCATTCAGGCCTTTGTAGTCAATGCAGGGGCGAAGCGAGCCATCCTTCTTCTTCACAAAGAAGAATCCCGCCCCAGCCGGAGATGAGGAGGAACGAATGATACCGGCTGCGAGAGACTCGTTCAAATATTTCTCCATGGCTGCTCGTTCAGGAGCAGCCAAGGAGAAAAGCTGTCCGCGAGGTGGAGAAGAGCCGGGGAGAAGGTCTATGGCACAGTCATAGGGTCGGTGTGGGGGAAGAGAAGAGGCCCGGGATTTGCTGAAGACCGCTCTCAACTCATGATACTCCACAGGAACCCGGGACAGATCAACCCTTTCCTCCTGCAACAGAGAAAAGGAGGAGGGGGGAACAAGCAGAGACAAGACAATGGGCATGACAATATAGGCTCCACCCCGATAGCGAGCTATTAGTCCAATTGATGGACGGGTTATGGTGAGAGAGCCAGGGATGACCAAAGACTATGGGAGCTTCCGGAGACTTAAAAATAAAAAAATCTAGTTCCCTTTCTGTCGGTCTCTCGACATTGTGTCGAACCGACAGATTGGGGTTTGTCTTGAGAACCTATCATCTTCTGAGTAGGAAAATTGGTGAATGAAATTTGCATGCCGGACTCCTCCCCGGATGTCCGGGTATAAGAGGGAAGCCGGCGTGCTCATTCATTCACCTTTTGTTCTTCAGAGCCTACGCATCTGATGAGCTTCTCTACGATCTTTGGTGATCATTTTTCTGCTGGAATCTACGACGTGGACAGCGGACGGTCCCTTCCTGCAGTGCCTCTCCCCTGGGTGTCTCGGCAGTTCCGGAGGTGTTCAAGATAATTTCCTTTCTAAAAGAGCTAAATTTCTCCAGCGTGGCTTGTCCCGCTGTTCTCATGGGTGCAACACACTCATTGAGGAGGGGGACGGAGACGATGCCTGCTTCCAGTACGCTGGGGCAGACGTTGTGGATACGTCCTGCCCGCACTGCGGGCGGTGACGATTCATACATTGCGTCACGGGTGGCTGTGTTCCCATGGGACTCAGCCACCACCTCGTTTGCTCCCCATCCCGTGGCGGCAGGACTATGGCCCTGCCGTCCGCTACGGCAAGCAGCAAGGGTGATATGAGGATTACTGTGAGCGATAATCCGCCAGCCATTCCTCAATCACGTATTCGGACACGATGCGTAATGATGAGATGTCTCTTGCAGCATCGGGGGGTGACGTACTGCCATCTGACTCCGACGATTCCTCAGGCTCCCTCACTCGGGGGGTCAAGCCCAGGAAGAAGCGGACGTCGAATGTCAGCCATGCTTTCCCGGCCACCGGAGGTGTTGGGTTGCAGTTCCCGCACTGCCGTCTCCCAGCGCTTGCGGCTGGCTACATGGTTGCCTCAGGTTTGAGCGCAGCTTCAGCGCGCCCCCCCCAGTTCCGTGTTACCGGAAGTGCATGAGGAACTTAGTAAGACCTGGAATGCCCCTTTTCCGGCACGTTTCACGTCAAACAAAGTTCTGTCACCCTCTCTTCCCTCGAGGTTGAGACAGCTAAGGATACGTCGATGTCCCCCAGCTAGGGGCTCGACCTAGACTCCCGTCCAAAGCATGTGGGGTCTCGGCATCTCTGGTGTCGTGAGCTTACATTGTGGCGGACCAAGCTGCCTCCTCTCTCCACGCTATGGCTCCTGCCAGGCCAGGGCATTGAGAGAGCTCCACGAGGGTAAGACCGACCCAGCGCTTATGCAGGAACTCCACGCTGCCACCGTCCTCGCTCTACGGGCGACCAAGGTGACCACGCCGGCCCTGGCCCTCCTCTGGCCGAACCTTGCGCAGATGAGTAACGCCGAGAAGGTCCGCTTTCTCGACGCACCCGTCTAGCAAGGGGAGGGGGGGGCTGGTTGGTGATACTGTCGAGCCACAGTTCTCGACAGTAAAGAAGCAGTCCTCCCGTGCTGTGACTCGGCCGCCTCGGTCGTCGAGTCCCGTGCACCGTCTGCTTCCCAGCAGCCCTGGTCCTCTTCGACGCCCTCCAGCTCTGGCCCCCCCACTCAGGTGGCCCCCCTGGAAGAGACAGCGAAGAGGAGACAGACCATCGCCCCATCAGCAGCCAAGGCGAAAGCAGAAGCGGCCCTCATGGGAAGACCTCAGGGGGATCGAGTCTACCATTGGGCCCGACCCCAGCCACATCGCTGGGAAATCGGATAGGGACGATCCTGCCCCGTCTCACCATCTGCTGGCCCCCTCCGGGGGGCTAGCACCCACTTACTCTCAAAAAGAGAGTTTCCTCTCTCTCTGGGCTATCACAGCCATTCCCACTCTCGGCATGATGGTGGACGGCAACTCGACGTTGCGTCACGGCGAAGCGCAATGTCGAGTATAAACATAAGCCCTCAGCACTCTCAGTGAGACAGTGCGATGAGCTGCGCTGTCACCAGGCAGGAAAAACAGCAGAGCCGATCTCCTCCCCGGGGATCCTCCCCCGGCAAGGAATCCGTACTGCTAGCCATCGAACCACCCCCCGGGGGGACGATGAAGAAGATCGAACCTTTAGTCCCCCTGTCACAGTTCTGGGAGCCTGGCTCCGGCTTCCCAGACTGTCAGGCTGGCTAGGGAAGACAATCCATCTCAGCTATGCAATCCAGTTCGCCACACGCCTGCCCAAGTTTCAGGGCATCCTATATACCTCAGTCAGAGGCAAGGATGCTCCCGTACTTCGGGCCGAGGTTGCCACCCTTCTGGCGAAGGGAGCGATCGAGCCCGTCCCACCAGCCGAGATGTTCAACGGGTTTTACAGCATGTACTTTCATTGTCCCCAAGAAAGGCGGGGGGTTGCGCCCTATCTTGGATCTGTGTGTTCTGAACAGGCACCTATACAAGCTGCCTTTCAGGATGATCACGCAGAAGCGCATCCTGACGTCCGCCAGGTGTCAGGACTGGTTCATGGCAATCGACCTGAAGGACGCGTACTTTCATGTCTCGATCCTCCCTCGACTTCGGCCGTTCCTACGGTTCGCGTTCGAGGGATGGGCATATCAGTACAGGGTCCTCCCCTTCGGTCTGTCCCTGTCTCTACGGGTCTTTACTAAGGTCGTTGAAGCCGCCCTCCTTCCCCTGAGGGAAGGAGGTGTGTGTGTACTAAACTATCTCGACGACTGGCTCATCCTGGCTCACTCTCGAGATCTGTTGTGTACACACGGGGACCTGGTGCTCCGGCACCTAGATCGGTTGGGGCTACAGGTCAACTGAGAAAAGAGCAAGCTCTCCCCGGTGCAGAGCATCCTCTTTCTCGGTATGGAACTCGACTCTGTCCCCATGACAGCGCGACTGACTACAGAGCGCGCCCAGTCAGTGTTGAACTGCCTGAAGCTTTCGGGCAATCAGCGGTCCCCCTGAAACTATTTTAGAGGCTCCTGGGATACATGGCATCCTCGGCGGGGGTGCCCCCCCTCGGGTCGATGCACATGCGACCGCTCCAACACTGGCTACAGAGTCAGGTTCCGTGGAGAGCGTGGCACACAGGCAGCAGGCGTATGGTCATCACGCTTTTCTGCCGACGCACCCTAACCCCCTGGTCTCCCATGACCTTCTGCGGACAGGGGTCCCATTAGGGATGCCTCCCTGCAGGGTTGGGGTGCCGTGTGCAACGGGCACGCAGTGTCGGGGCAGTGGACGGGCCCCCGCCTGCATTGGCATATCAACTGCCTAGAGTTGTTGGCTGTGCTACTTGCACTGAGGAGGCTACTACCTCTCGTGCAGGACAAGCACGTGCTGGTCTGGACAGCACAGCTGCCGTGACGTATATCAATCGTCAGGGTGGCATTCGCTCACGGCAGCTAACACGACTCGCCCGGGGCCTCCTCCTCTGGAGTCAGCAGGTGATCAGTTCCCTGTGAGCCACACACATCCCAGGCATCCTGAACCAGACAGCCGATGCGCTCTCTCGTCAGTCGACGCCTCGCGGAGAGTATCGACTCCATCCCCGCGCAGTCCGGCTCATTTGGGAGCAGTTCGGCCAGGCACAGGTGGACCTGTTTGCCTCCCCGGACTCCACCCATTGTCCGCTTTGGTACTCCCTGACCGAGGCTCCCCTCGGCACGGATGCCCTTGCGCTGGCCGCGGAACAAGCGGAAGTACGCCTTCCCCCCAGTGAGGCTCATTGCACAGGTCTTGTGCAAGGCCAGGGAAGAGGAGCACCAAGTGGTACTAGTTACGCCCCATTGGCCTAACCAGGACTTGGTTCTCGGAGCAAAGGCTCTTGACAACAACTCCCCCCTGGCCGCTCCCCCTGGCGAAGGACCTGCTTTCCCAGGGGAAGGGGCACATTACGGCATCCCAGGCAGAACCCTGGAACCTCCATGTCTGGACGGGACGAGGAGATCCTGAGTGGCCCACCCCCTGTCTGGTTGGGACATCACTCAGGCTAGGGCCCATAAGTGGTGCCTCTTCTCATCCTGGTGCTCTTCTCGGCGAGAAGACCCGCGGAGTTGCTCTATCGGGAACGGGCTGTCCCTTCCTCAAAAGAGACTGGGGAGTAACCTCTCCCCCCTCCACACTGGGAGTGTATGTAGTCGCTACGGCCGCTCATCACGACCCAGTTACTGGGAAGCCTCTGGGACAGCACAACCTGGTCATTAGGTTCCTAAGGGACGTTATCCTGAGACCCCGTCCTGGCTACGTGCCCAAAGTTCCCACCGAGAGACCAGGTGGTGAACCTGCAGGCGCTCCCCACCGGGTAGGAAGACCCAACCCCATCCGTGTTGTGTCCAGTACGTGCACTGCGCATCTACTTGGACCGCACGCAGAGCTTCAGAAGCTCTGAGCAGCTCTTTGTCTGTTTTGGAGGCCAGCAGAAGGGAGGGCTGTCTCCAAACAGAGGCTGGCGCACTGGATCGTGGATGCCGTCGCTGTCTCCAAACAGAGGCTGGCGCACTGGATCGTGGATGCCGTCGTTATTGCATACCGATCTCAAAATCGCCCCTGCCCTTTGGGAGTGAGGCACACTCCTCATGGGCACTGGCTCAGGGCACCTCTCTGGCAGACATCTGCAGAGCTGCGGGTTGGGCTATGCCCAACAACTCTGCAAGGTTCTAATACCTACGCGCGGAACCGGTGTCAGCCCGGCTTCCATGCTTCAGGCTCCTCAGACCAAAGGTGAATGAATGAGCATGCCGGCTTCCCTCTTATACCTGGACATCCGGGGAAGAGTCCGGCAGGCAAATTTCATTCGGCAATTTTCATTGGCCTTTTCTAAATACTCAGAAGATGATAGGTTCTCAAGACAAACCCCAATCTGTCGGTTCGACACAACGTCTTGTTCCCTCCATCAGGGAACTGAGGTTACATCCGTAACCAAGACGTTCCTCCTTGTGATTACCTGACGTGACCACGCTTAAGGGAGCGGTGAGAGCAGACACAGTTTGCAAGATACTGCCGTCAAGGGCACGGACGGTGATGGGCGGATGAAGCTGCCGAGTGGGAAGCCCTCTTACGCGGGCCCAGGTCTCGTCCACGAAATTGCCCTCCGCTTTAGAGTCCAGCAGCGCCGACTCATTGAAAGAAGAACCACTAAAACTGAGGGTCACCGGAAGGAGAGTGCAAGAACAACAGGTGGGGGAGACTGAAGTACCGCTCGCCAGGATTCCTCTGACTACGACGAGCGTTGGCTTTTAACGGGCAAGCGGAAGCCTGGTGATCTTGACCGCCACAGTAGAGGCACAAACCCTCATTAAGGCGCCGAAGCTTCTCTTTAGACGGAAGGCGTAATCTGCCTAGCTGCATGGGTTCGGAGACATCGGTGGAAGCAGTCACGGTGGCCTTGAGAGATGAATGCAGGTCTAGAGGTCTGGCAGTGGCCTTAACCCGGCGGTGTAGTTCCATTCTGGCATCCAGCCGAATAGCCAAGGCTATCAGATCATCCAAACGTTCCGGAGGATCGCGAGCATACATCTCATCCTTCACGTCACTGGCCAACCCCTCAAGAAAACGTGCTGAAAGTGCCTCAAGATTCCATTGACTGGTCGCCATGAGCGTGCAAAATTCGATCGCGTAGTCCGCTATGGAGCGATGCCCCTGCCGGAGAGCTGCTAAATGTCTAGAGGCCTCCTTCCCAAACACAGAGCGGTCAAACACCTTTACCATCTCCTCCTTGAAGTCCTCAAAATTGAATGAGAAATTGGACTGTGCTGCCCACCATGCCGCACCCCAATCACGGGCAAGACCCGTCAGCAGTGAGATGACGAATGCCACTTTAGCTCTCTGTGAAGCGTATGTGGATGGCTGAAGGGAGAACACAACTTCGCATTGAATAATGAAAGTTCGGCAAAGAGTGAGCTCACCGTCATACGGAAGAGGATTGTTTATGCGGGGTTCGTGCACACGCTCCGAGCTGGTGGCCCGGGACTCAGACAACTGAAAGCGCTCCTGCCAGTTCGTGAGATCGGCTACCTGGGCGGTTAATGCCTCGACAGTCTGCTGGGTGGCAATCAAACCCTCCTGGTGATGGCCCAACAAAACCCCTTGCCTCTCCAGTGCCGAACGTAGTGGGATGAATCCGCTGAGTCCATATCTGGCTGTTGCGTTCTGTCACGCTCGGAAGAAATGGACTCAAGGGCAGATTCAAATCAAAAGAATTGAATAAGTCAGCAAGGCAAGACTCGATAAACAATATTACGGAGCAGAGTTCCGACAATCCCAAGGGTGAGGCAGAGGCAGGGTCAAACAGGCGTGTGGTCAGTAGAGGGGCGTACAGTGTCCAAAGGGAAATCCAGAGAGTAGTCAGACGGGCGAGGGTCGATCAAGGTGCAAACAGGATCCAGAGGGAAAAGGCAAGCTCATAATCCCAACCGGTGAAGAAGACTAACAGGAGGGTCCAGTACCACACAGCAGGTCAGTCCCGGGAACAAAACTCCGAACAAAAACACTCAAGGTAACTACGACTAGAAGAAAACAAGATTAGTATATTCCGAAGGTAGCAAGTGTGGGGTAAACCATACAACCCAACAGCAACGAAGGAAAGAAAAGAGAGGAATATAAAGGGGAGAGTTGACGAGTAGAGATAAGAGACAGGTGTGCGCTGCTGAGCCACTCGGCTGATTGCCAAACCGCGTCAGCTGCGCAACAGAGAGTAGTGATGAGGAAAAGTGAGAAAGTGAAAAGCAAAATCAAACCCGGGACCTGACAATACTCACCAATTGCGAACCATTGCTATATATTATAGATCAGGTGTTAAATGACACAAACATAACACAAATTACATAAATTATAGTCTGATGCTTTAAGATTCAAGTAGCAACAGGCTGCGTACACTAAGTAAATATCTCTGTATTGTGAGATTTGCTTATTGATTGTCCTGAACTGAGCCATGTCATGAGAGCATACACTCCACCCACATGAGGGACTGTTACTCCAGTGTTTTGCTCATCCAATGAGTCCTCAAGCGCTGTCTTGCTCCAAAAGTTGAAGTATGCATCGTTCTGTGCGTTTTTAATCGTAACATGGAGACCTAGTTTCAAAGCTGATTGGGGTAAAATTCTGCTTTAAACAATGTCCATCTTTTTTACACATTTTGTCTATTAAGACAGACAGTTTTAAATGTTTAAACCATTTTCTATGTAACCACGAGTGTAATCTCATGCTCTTTGATGTAAATCCTTGCATCCAAGCAAAATTCACAAAACTGACAAAACACATCTGTTCCCCGGTAACAATACATTCAATTAGCACTTATTACTGATTTAATGCCCTACTGTGAGAAAAGACGCTGCATGATGTGCTCGTCTAAATGAGTTAAGATACGCATGGCATAATCATTGTCATGAGCTAGAAACATCACACATTAACACCAATACATTCTTTATTTCTAAATACACAGCCAATAATCTTAAATAACTTAATAGAGTAACTGTAAACTATAGCACCGCTGACTAAACCCAGCTAACAGGACACATGTAAATTTAACGGACTATATGGTCAAATCGGACAACAAATTACTTACTGGCAGAGCTTACTTATAACAGATATAAGAAGTGTATCTGACACTCATTAATTATGTAATTATGTTCAATTACCTGTGTACCCTGTATCCGGGATTTGCAGATGACGGTTAGGGTATGCCGCGAGTAGCGTTTGAAGTGACGTCAACACCCTCTTCGACTGATTGGCTAGAACTAGTGGACCAATGGTGAAGCAAAAGCCCGCCCTAATTACCGTGAAACTTGAACTGCAGCATTTGGAAAAGCAAGCTCAGAATGTGGAAAAACAAGCAAGGGAAAAAATAACGTATGCGTAGGAAAAATGAAAATATAAGCAGAAAATATCAGAGAACACAAAAATGAGTAAAACAACCAAGGAAAACATTATTTTGTGTGCGATTTGGACAACCTTGTCTTTATATATTAATTTTGTGCAATATAATTTAAAATGTGTTTAAAGTTCGGACTCACGTTTTTAATTTTTTGATTTAAGCTTATTATATTTTTAAATATGCCCGCAATACTTTTGGCGGGATTCTGATGCCATAGCATACGTGCATAATGGACACGAAGGGATTATTGGGTTGATGTATTGTGTGCACCTGCTGTAGTTCCGCCCCCCTGTCTGCCTCCAGCATCTTGTCTTTTTCCATAAATAATCATACAGCTGTATCTCTCTTTTATAAATTTGATCAAACTAAATACTTTTCGAAGATACCATGTATGCAATACTACTGTATAGGTACTCAAGATTAATATGAGATTGGCAGAAACTGCGTGTGTTACCCGATCTTTAAATATCTGTGAAGAGGAAATAGATGGCTTGACATGTTTCCAAAAAACATTAGTTTTTAACACAGGATAATCACAGCAGTCTACATTGTAACTGCAGTGATCATGCAAGGCTGATTTTCAAACGGTTCAATTAAAATAAGATTCCTACGCAACCAAACCTCTATTTAGTTTTACCCTACACCATAATAAGCAGTAATAGAGCATGCACAAGTGTTAAAGTATCGTCATTACTGAAGGGAATCGTAAATCATTGCATAAGCATGGCTTTATTAATGATTGCAGATGGATGTTTTTTCTTCATTGGATGGTATTACTCTGTGCAATTGACGTCAGAGACTCGACATTTGATTAATGAAAAGATTCAGTCAGCCGTCAGCTATTTGTGATTTTATCCACCACACGCATAATGTATGTAAAAAGGGCCAGTGCATAAACCCTGGATTAAAACAGTTAATACTTATGCTGTATCACCCTGAATCACCGTGTTTTATACCGCTCGCTACTTACCAAACAAATAGGAGTTTCCCAGTTTTGTGGTTCCCCCATTCCCAGAGAAGCTTTGTCGGGATTGTAAACTTAATTGTATGTGACTTTGTGCTCAATGCCAAATTCTGTAAGATCTGGTGGGACTGACAAAGGGGCTTAAAAGCAAAAGTATCTCTTCAGTGGCCTGCACATGTACAGGATTATCGAACATTTGTAAGTGGGTAGATAGTGTTACCCCTCCCTAATTTTCCAGCATTTAACGTCTACCTCTCCGCAATTTTGCCTGTCTGCCTGCCACGGAGTCTTGTTAATCGGTAAGAAATAACTCTTGGATAAATCCCATAATCCATCCGTTCTGCCCTCCTGCGTGGAGGTGTTTTTTTCTGAGAGAGACAACAGAGTGCACAACAACGCAATGGCCAGTGCTCTCCAAAAACAGAAAATGGAAAACATGGAAAATAGAAACCGAACAAGGGCAACTAGGCATGAGGATAACAGTTAGGGATATCCTTGGCAATGGCGGACACTAAACATGTATTTTCACTCCATTACTGGACTTAAAGGGTTAGTGGAACCAAATATAAAAGTTTTGTCATCATTTAATGACCCTCGTGTCATTCCAAACACTACCCGACTGTTTTTTTATGGAAAAAAAAGAATGTTGATTGTCTGACGTGTCGGAACACTGAACTGTCTATTTTTCCATTAAAAACAAAAAAGGTTAAGAACAATATAAGAAACAAGATTTTAATTTTGGGGTGAATTATGACATTTTTAGGTTTCTATTTCATCATTCGTAATAGTGACCCACGTTATTCAATTATGAAATTATTTGAACTATTCCTTTTAATGCTGCCATGTTGATAGACCTGATCTGCAAAAACGAATATCTCAGTACTTTTATTTCTGTGCTTAAATACACTTAAAGGTCCAGTGTATGAAATTTAGTGGCATCTAGTGGTGAGGTTGCGAATTGCAACCAGCGGCTCACTCCACCCTTCACTACGGTGGCTGACACAGCACTAAGTTGTCGTCACGTTTTCGCTTCTTTGCCCAAGGATATAACGTATTTACGAAACGTGCTCTGAAGAGCAGTTTGTCCGTTTAGGGCTACTATAGAAACAACACGGCGAATTACATGTAAGGGGACCTGCGGTGTATGTAGATAGAAAGAGCTCATTCTTAGGTCATTAAAAACCTAATGCTTCATTATGTAAGGTTCTTATGCACTTCTGAAGACATAGTTATGTATATAATATAATATTGCATTTCTATCAATATCCTCCAAAAAATTACATACAGCACCTTTAAGTGTAAATGTACAATGAGTACTTTTGGTGGATTTCATCAAATGTAGCATTTATGTACTTTGTGTACCCACTGACCTCATCTTATTTTTCTTCTTCTTTATCTCCTCTTCATTTAGAAGGCTCTAATTATAATGAAAAGGATTTTACTTTTTAGCTCTTCTCAAAGAAAGCTTTGTCTGTTGTGCACTGCTGAAATTCATGCCGGAAAGCTGACGCTGCTTGGATTACTATCAGCAAGAACCTGAAATTGCTCGGATTGTCCTCTTGCTCCATTTTGTCATTGGATCTTCAGATCGCTTATTTCAAGTCCCCTGGTGGACACAAAAATAAAACTTTAGCTTTTATTAAATCCAATTCTGCTCCATTTACATATTTAGGGACGTTCCTTTAAGACTGTTAGCTAATAGGCTTTTTATTATTATTATTATTATTTATTATTATTATTTATGACTATTGGCATACTTTTTGTTACTTCACACAATATCTAGATTTATTTTGTTTTGGGTTTCTGAAATACATAGTATTTAGTTATTTAAATCATATGACTACAGACAAAACGCAAGACTAAATCTATGAGAAAAGCTTTATAATCAATTTGTAATCAATGGTACATTAAAGGTGTCCTGAACTGGGCTTTTTTATTGTTTTATATTGTTGTATGATGTCTACTTATGACGTTTGCATGGTTTTTACATTCGAAAACATCAAAATAAAAAAAGTAATAGGCTATTTCTACCTGGGTTTTGAGGCCGTCTAGACAAACGCTCTGTTTTAATGGGCGTGCCGTATCGAAGACTTGGAAGTAAACGCCCACTGCTGTGATTGGATAGCAATTTGCATAGTAAACTTAGTTGGAGCTTTCTGTGAATTTGGTTAGACACGTAACATTAGGTTACACATTACCAGGACATATCAAGCGATCTCTAACAAAACAATAGTGACACATAGTACAAATATGTTTTACTTACATAAGATTGCTGCGGCATTCCTGTCGGATCCAATACTGACTGCACAGCACTGATTTTTAATTGTAGTCTCTCCACAAATCCAACGCCTTGTTCACAAAGTAACCTATCGGGAAATGACGCGAACAAATGCTCAATGTTTCACCCACGTGAGCAGGAACGTATTTAACAATAAACTTCAACCACGCATTCCTAATATCAGAATCTGAAGGAAGCGGCAGTGTTCTTCCACAACCAGGCGCTGCACAATGTTGCATGTTTGTTGCTTGGTTGCTCTAAAAAATAACAGTGAAAGAAGTCCTGTAACGATGCCGGATTCTCCCTCATCAGCCACGCCCTCTACATCGTCACTCCCTCACAGACTGTCCCGCTCGCACTCCCCTGATTACTGATCATACGCACCTGCACCTCATTCACGGACTCTTTATATACCCTGCCCTATGTTCAGTTAGTTGTCGAGTGTTGTTGTTGTTAGTCTGACTTTGTTTGGCATACCTGTTTGATAGTTCCGCTTATGATATTCGATACCCGATTTGGATTACTCATTTTTTGTGTGGATTCATGTGCTTTGGAATTTGCCTGTTTTTGTTCACCTGTCTTCAGTTTTTTCAACTTGGATTGTTCATTAAACCCTGTTCAGTGGTACTCCTGAGTGTGTTCTCCTGCTTGGACCAAAAGCGTGACAAGTCCTCACTTTTGCATATATGACACAGGGCTAGCTGCTCTCAAGAGCCCTTTGCTAAAGTGACAGGGTTGCCAGATCTTCATAGAAAAATGTGGTTCTCACCCTGTGGTCTGTGTCGGTCCTAATGCCCCAGTATAGAGATGTGGACACTATACTGTCAAAAAAGCACCGTCCTTCGGATGAGACGTTAAACCGAGGTACTGACTCTCTGTGGTCATTAAAAATCCCAGGATGTCCTTCGATTAAGAGTAGGGGTGTAATTCCGGTATCCAGGCCAAATTTGCCCATTCGCCTCTAAACATCATGGCCTCCTAATCATTCCCATGTATACCAATTGGCGTAGCTAAAAAACTGTCTCTTCTCCACCAATTAGCTGGTGTGTGGTGTGTGGTGGGCATTCTGGCGCAATATGGCTGCCGTTGCATCATCCAGGTGGATGCTGCACATTGGTGGCAGAAAAACGCTATGTAAATGTAATGAATTATTATTATTATTATTATAAGACCTAAGTGCCGAGGCTTTTTGATCTAAGACCAAAAACAAGCATAAAAGTGCTTATTAATAACAAACATGGCAACACAGCAAAAGAGCGCTGTGTGATGTAGCCTTCCGAGCATAAACGCAATACAGCGCATATCAGCAGTTTAGTTTAAACTGACAGACAAAACGAATCTTTAGCCGAAAAATATGTCGCTATGGTTACCAGTTTGTCAATCATCACAAATGCGGGAGTGTGTACTATGAGTGGATAAAGTAATTTGCGAACCAGTGGGCGGGGCTAGAGAAGTAGTCGTTGATATTTTTCTGTGGAGGCGGTGTTCAACCTGTCATAGATAGGTGCATTCCAGGACCTGGCGTTCGCTGAGCCTGGTGTCAATAACAGTTGTAATTTCAGTAACAAGGGCGTTTTCAGTTCTGAAACTTACAGGATGTTCGCTTGAATACGATTCCCTCTCATACAACAAAAGCTCGGGTTAAAATTGAGGTGTTAATTCATGGCCCCTTTAAGTAATTATCATCTGACTGTCAAGCACAAGCAAATCTGTAGTAAAGTAGTCATGTTTTTGGGACACTTTTTATTTTTTTCAATACATTTTACATGTTTCTGTAGTATATAATGAAACTCTTTTGCAACTGGCCACATATCAATCTTTATAACCAGATTGAATACTGTATGTGCTGACATACCGCCACATGCACTTTTGCTCATGTGCTATTGTTTTATTCTATAAACCACAAAAATAAATAAAAGGTTTCCCTTGGCCTCTGAAAATAGAAACATCACTTCCTGTCAAAGTGAAGGGTCATAGGCATTTCATGTGATGATTCAGCTTTGTTAGGCTCACAAAAGCAGCAAGGGGTAAAGGTTAATTTTGAGGTCAGTGGGTCAATTGCGTCATTATCTTGATGGAAACTGAAATAACAGGTGACCATACAGACAGGACGTTAACCTTTTCTGTGCTGGGGTCACGCAGCTGGGCAAAAGTTGTTTATACGTGTGTTAACTATATTTTCCTTTGTCACAGAGTGTCATCAGTACTTATACTATGAATTTGGATTACCAGAAATTTTGTTTACAAGGTATACACATATTTTCCACTAAAGCACGTTGCACAATTTCCGGAATACAGAGTTTCTGACAGAATTTCTGGCTAAAATTGATCACAAAAGCAACTAATCACCTGTCAGTGAATGTCATACGGCTTGACTAAAGGCTGGCAATTTTTCCATACGACAAGATAAATCTTCGATCTGGGCTGCAAAATTGTGGCCTAAATTATTCAATGTTCAAGCTTATTCTTTTGGTTGTGATCCTTTTTGCATGCTGTGCATTTGGTGCTGATTCTTTTCTAAAGGGATAGTTCATCCAACATTTACTCTACTCACCCACATGCGATCCAAGATGTATATGACTTTTTGTCTTCAGTTGAACATAAATGAAGAATTTTATAAAGCAGTGTCATTACATACCAAACATGTTGACACTCCAAAAAGCACAACCATTCATCATAAAAGCCATCATAAAAGTAATGCAAATGACTACAGTGAGGTAATACATGTTTTCTGAAGCTAAATGATAGGTGTGTGTGCGGGAAAATTAATAATATTTTAAGCTTTCTAAAGTAATCGAAACCAAAATGAATGCATAATAAACCTAAAATGAATGATAGCAAGACAAGACACAAAAGAGTCAATCCACACAATTCAAGTTAAAAACTTTAGTTCAAAGGCTTGATAAGTTAAATTAAGTTTTAAATATTAAATAACAGAGTGTTTCTTTATAGACAGTTTTATGCCAAAAGATAAAATAAATGTTATCTAACACTTTAGACAGTTTCATCGGACGTGCGTGCGCCTGACCCCCAGTTAACTTTCAGTTTGTGTTTGGCTAGAGTCTAATAATATAACTATTTATATTTGATTTAATTTATGTTAATATTAATTTGTATTATTATTTTACTGTTTAATAATTGTATTAACTAAATGATTTGTTGAATTTTGTTGTATGTTCATTTGATTAAATAAACAATTTGTTGAATGGGTCCTGTATTCGGTTGCATTTAAACAATCCGTATGGTACATTGACATCTAGCATTTGAGCTTGGTATCGTAGTCTACAATCAAAATACTATAGAGACAAGTTAAGCCAAGAAACAGTTCTTCTCGGTTTCTTTTGCTTGTAATCAGAAATAATCTACGGGCACTCTATTGTTTGTGAATGTGTACCAGAAGGTAAATTGGGGTCACAAAAGTGCGAATGAAATGTCTATAGAGCTCCGAAGGTTGACGTCACACAATCTGAACTCCGCCATTTTGGCAGGCTATCAGGAGAGCGCTAGAGTGGCTGTAGCATTGTAGCATTGTTTGTTGGTCAAACAATAATTTAAAACCAGGCTGTTTAGATTTTACAAATCGTCTTATTTTAACATGGTGGGCAGCTGCTGTGCGCCAGGATGCCAGAACAGGTGGGGGAAAGCAACGGGCAAATCATTTTATCATATTCCTAAGGATCCCAAATCCCCAATAGACGATTAAGTGGTTAACTGCAATAAAACATGCTAACCAACAAGTCACCGCTATCTCTTCCTCTCTGTCGTTATGCTGCCAAATCCTAAACAAGACACATGAGAGCAGCACTTGCCTAGTTCAGCTGTGCAATAGCAGTGCGCTCCTAACACAATCCCATCATGTCTGAACACCACCCATGGCTTCAATGGAGGGTCATTTAGTTTTTTGGGATTGTTTAACCTGCAAGATCAGTGATATAGCTATGCTGGCTACCTACAAACAAGGACATATAGGGTTGATTATGTTACCTAACAACACAGTTGACTTACCATGTGACTACAAAAGCAGGTTAAAGGCAGCTATACATTATGCTATACATTTGTTTCTGAGTATGTGCAATCCCTGGGATTGAACACATGACCTTGGCGTTGCTAGTGCCATGCTCTTACCACTGAGCTACATTTACATACTGATTACATTTTGCTATGCACAGGTCTATGTCTTTTGAATTAAAGTGCGCAGTGAACTCTGTTGCCTTGAAGCTCATGCTGGCACCATTAATTTCATATTCGCTCCCGGCTGTCACTGCCTGCCATTATGGCGGTGTAAACAGGTCACATGACTGCCGGAGCTGTATTAGCATATTTCAGATTTTATGATTGGTGAAATGTTGGTCACCTTGTCTCTTTCTCTGTAAGTGGTCTGCTCTTGGCCATAAAAAACTGCAAAGTAGACTAAACTTTATGCCAAAGGTCAAAATTTTCCCGTATACAGTAAACACACCACTACTTAAATAAAACAAATCTTAATCCTACCCTAATTCAAAACTGAACCCATCTTCCAGTCTTTATTGCAACAATGTGATATTCATGGCAATATCTCATTTGTTTGCTTTGATTGGTTTAGACTGAGGCCACACTATCAAACGTCATGCTGTGATTAGATGCCGTCACCACCGGAGGGAAGCGGCCCTTTACCAGACTGTCTTTGTTTAGCTCGCTGCCATTTTCATTCTCATTGGGTAAGAAGGAAACTATTGGAGTTAAATTAACTTGGATTTGGTCTGGGTTAAAATAGAATGTGGGATTACTTGTGTGTGTGCATGACTGTGTATGCTTACTGTGTTTGTGTTTGTGTTTGTGTTTGTGTTTGTGTTTGTGTTACTGTGCTGGTCCAAAACTTTCATCACGGGATTTGGACCTCACTGTTGAATTCCTGACCAAATGGCTTCATTTTAGTTTTAATCGTTGCTAATTTCGGAGTCTTTTTTGTTTGTTTGTTTTACACCCTGAAATACTCCCCTAACTTCTCACTGGTCCAGAAACATCAGTTATCAGATCGCGTAGGCTATGATGTCAAAGATGACGACTCTTTGCCCATGAAAGAAACTTCTAGTGCAATAACAGAAGGCAAACATCTATAAAAGCCAATCAACCTCTGTAATAAGATGACATCATCATTCTTAGAAAGACGTCACTGTGATGGACTGAGATGGCACTGTTTAAGGAAGAATAATGATTACTCAACAGAGAAAAATAGAACAGCATTGTTTCTGCTCCTCAAACCACTGGACAAAATCTGTTTCAGTGAAAATATTATTATGCTTATTTTTAAGAATCTCAATAAAGAACATGACAGAAACTTATCAGACCATGTGAGTCTGTATATTATCAATTAATAAATATTTGTTTCCTATATATTTTTTCATATTTACTTTGCTACACAGAGTTAAATATTTGAGAATGCAACAATCACCACAATAAATATATGAATGGATTATTCATGGAAAAATCATGCAGTAACAGTTTTTAGTTATGTTAAGAGTTTAAAGTAATATTTTTAGACAGTAATTTTTATAAGTAAAATTTTAATAATTTTACAAGTGTTTATGGTGGTTCACGCTGCCACCAGCGCTTAGGGAGCGCGCAGCGCACTCTGCCACAAGTAGAGCATAGCAATTCAAGTAGAGCATAGCAAAAAAAGTTCACATTACATTAATTTAAATTCATTCACAGGCAAACCTCTTCAAAAACGGATCATCTGTCTCTTACACATGTGCAATGTTAGCATAAAACATGATGTGTTTATGTAGTTTTAACTTTTTCTCTGAAGGCTATGAGGGTTCACTCAGTGGAGGATGGAGGATTGACAGTGTGATTGCCACCTCTGCTAACACAAGCACTATGCAAAAAGCATATAGAGAAAACAACCACAGCTCTTTACTAAAAGCAGCACCTGTTAAAGCGGCCCTAACACACACGGTTTCTGCCAATCTCATATTAATCTTGAGTACCTATAGAATAGTAATGCTTAATTTGTATCTTCAAAGAGTATTTAGTTTGATCACATTTATAAAAGATAGATACAGCTGTACGATTATTTCCAAAAGCATACTCGAGTGCGGGGGGTAGGGGTAGGCTGAACTAAAGCACGTGCGCAGCCATTGCCAATAAAACACAGACATCAGTTTCACTCACCGCATGCGGTATATCCACCGTTTATATAACATTCATCACCCAAATGCAGTGAGCAAACAAACACCTGAACTTCGCGAACGTATGCGCTCTCTTCTGCTCACAAGTGAAAGTGACGTCTGCGCATGCTCCTTCTCCTGCTCTCCTTCCTGCCGCGTGCTGTTCTGGGAGAATTGTCCAATAAGGGACTAAGAAAAATTGTTACAAAACAGTTTTATATGTTCTAAAAAACTTTCCGAAACCTGTACGATCACTGGGGTAGTGTATCGAGCACAGAAATACTATGTAATACGCCCAACTCGTTTTTTTGACAAGTTGACCATGTTAAGCATGAGAAGACAGCACGTTTAACATTGTAAAGAAGTCAGAATGCATAACACACCGTTGCACCACCCCTTTAAGAAAACAAAGCATAATTTTTGTGAAATTACTGCACATTGAAGATTTCTTTAAAAAAGTCTAAAAATCTTGTCTCATCTCGTTCTCGTGAACTCAGTCTCCTGTCTTGTGAAATGTGGGATAAATGTCTCGTCACACCCCTAATAAATGTGTTCAAAAGTGTATGAAGAGCTTACATATGAAGCGTTATGTTTATGTTGTTATGATGTAGTGCTTCAAAAGGGAGGGGTGGAGTGAGCTGTTGTTTTTAATTGACCCTTCGCAAGCAGTTTGATTGACAGGCGATCTGACCAATCATAACGCCGATATTATGTTCCCCCGTGACCAGTCCCGACAAGCTGGCGTAGATGAGCTTTGGTGATTAATATGAAAAAATATAAATAGAGAGATATTGTCACGGCAGTGGCAGAAGAACCCAAATGCAGGCAGGCAGAGTGCGGGGATAACAAATGACTTTATTATAACTACACAAGACAAAACAAAACACCCTCGATGGGGAAAACAGAACAGCGATAAATACAAAACAAAAGACTTCACAAGAGGGGGCAAAACAAAAGCAAGAACAGTAAACAAACAAAACTAAAGAACACTAAAACAACTTACTTAACAAAACAGGATCACGGACAGGACAAGGCAAGGCTGAGACGCTGAGAAACACCAAACATGGTACACGCACAGAACGCAAACACAACGTAATACACGAGCACAGGACAAAGAAACAAGAGGGAATATATAGGGAAGACAAACGAGGGATAATTACACGGGGCAGGTGTGGGACATTAAACACTCAGGGAAAGATCACAAGGAAACGAGAGGAGCGGGGCCAATGGCGAGACACGAGAAAACACATGAAAGGAATAAACAAACCACTCATGGTCTTCTCACATACAACCTAAGGACTCTGCCCCGATCCCACCACACGACTAGAATTTCATAAACAAGACGGTGGGACCGTGACAGATATATACCAAGCTTTAATGGATGTTCACACTATAACGATTAAAGTTATAACTTTTAATAACCATTCTAAATGAAGGAGAATAGCGGAGTTCACATCACAATACCAATACAGAAACGAGATGATAGTGGTGTTTTAAGGCTGATATAATATTGATATATTACTTACATATTACATGTATGAATCAGAATCAGAATCAGAATCAGAATCAGAAGAGCTTTATTGCCAAGTGTGCTTGCACACACAAGGAATTTTCTTTGGTGTTGGAAGCTTCTAGTACAGACATTCAACACAATGACAATACAATATAATAAGATTTACAGTCTAAAAGATTCTAAAATATGCATATATAAAATAAAGACTATTTTACAGAAAATGGGGGATAATAACATATAAGAGACATTGTACAGGGTAGTATATAATAGAATATACATATTAACAGATTGTATGTACACTTGTGCAAATGGATAATCTACATGTATAAATAAAATGTAAATATAATAAGGCACTATAGTGCACACTATAGGAGTAGTGGAAGTGGAATATTGCTCTTAAGGAGCAGTTATCTGTTTAGGAGGGAGATTGCCTGGGGGAAGAAGCTGCTTCTGTGTCTGGAAGTCTTGGTGTTTGGTGCTCTAAAGCGCCGGCCAGAGGGCAACAGTTCAAAAAGTTTGTGTGCTGGGTGTGTCAATGATGATTTTTCTTGCCCTGTTTTTCACTCTGGAATCGTACAGGTCCTGAAGTGTGGGCAGAGGAGCACCAATAATCTTCTCAGCACTAGAACTGTCCGTTGTAGTCTTCGTAGGTCTGATTTGGTGGCCGAGCCATACCAAACAGTTATTGAAGTGCACAGAACAGATTCGATGACCACTGAGTAGAATTGGGTCAGTAGCTCCTGTGGTAGGTTGAACTTCCTCAATTGACGGAGGAAGTATAACCTCTGCTGCGCCTTCTTTCACGTCGGGCAGTAGTGGCCTAATTTCGGGCAGTCATGGCCTAATGGTCAGAGAGTCGGACTCGTGACCAGAAAGATGCCGGTTCGATTCCCAGGGCTGGCGGGTAACGACTGAGGTGCCCTTGAGCAAGGCACCTTATCCCTACTTGCTCCCCGGGCGCTCAATGCACATCCAAGAATGTACAGAGAATCAGCAAGTTAAAGCAAGGTATATTTTATAAGTCTAGTGAGTGAAGTTACACAACCCATTTACCATGGTTTTACTACAGGAGCCATAGTTTAACCATGGTATATGTACTAAAACTATGCTAATACAACAGGTAAATATATATAGCATTTTATACAGTGAAAGTACAATAACCATTTCGTTTTTGGCAGATTGATTACCACTTGCGTGGTCTGTTGGCCTGTAGAATAGCAGCCATTCATACTGCTTAAAAAACCACCGCATTTATTGATCTCTAAGTTCTTTAACTTGAGCAAACGTGTTAATATACATTTTAGTTAACAAACAGAAACAAAGGTTTAATTGTAAAAACAATCACCTAGACATACTTGAGATCTGCCTACTCTGCTCTGCCATGACATTGCACTGTTGTATACTGTGACTCACACTGATGACGTAACGAGGAAGGCATGCCCAGACCCGTTATACACGCCCCAATCCGTTGACTCCTCCCCCACATCAAACCAGGGCCACAAAGCCAAACGCAAAGTAAAGTGAAGCGCAAAGGAAAAACCGAGTCGCAAAAGCACTGGTGGCTGAAATGCAGAATTAAAGGGGCGGTGCAAATGAATTAGTAGGTACTGCAAAGGAAAAGATGTGTTGCAAAATCATTGCTGCTAAAGGTTTTCTTTGGGAAAAAAATATTTTATCTCTCAGTACTTATTTTTTTTTGCAAAACTTTCTTTTTGTTTGCAAAACGTATTTTTTTTCTCTCAATACCTGAGTTTTATTTCGTAATTCATTATTTTGGTTTGCGGTTGTATTTTTTTGCTCAATTTTTATTTTTATTTTGCAAAACTTATTTTTTGTTTGAAAATCTTTTTTGTTGCAAATATATGTGACACTACTTTGACTCCATAACATTACTTTATGACCACGTTCACGTCTTTGCAACGTTACGTTTCTTTGAATTTTTTGCTTATGTTCCAGAAACGTCCTAGCCACATCCTCAAATAACGTTGTGAATTAATCCCATGGATAACGTTGTAGCGACGTGATGTACTGGTCTTCAGATAACCTGGACACTGGTCATTGTATTAATGAATCTGGTCATTGTTGCTAACATTCCAGAAACATTCTAGCCACGTCCTCAAATAACATCGTGAATTAATCCCATGGAGAACGTTGTAGCGACATGATGTACTGGTCTTCAGATAACCTGGACGCTGGTCACTGTATTAATGAATCTGGTCATTGTTGCTAACATTCCAGAAACGTCCTAGCCACGTCCTCAAATAACATCGTGAATTAATCCCATGGAGAACGTTGTAGCGACATGATGTACTGGTCTTCAGATAACCTGGACGCTGGTCACTGTATTAATGAATCTGGTAATTTCTATTTATTATGTTACTGTGTGGAAAATTTATGATGAGAGTAAAATCTGTTATAATGTCAAGACGAATCCGACTTCTGACAACTATTAAACAGGAGTTTAGATGCAGATGGGAATCAATAGAACACCCAATAATTGTTTTATTTTGTAAGAGAAAAAATAGTGGAAACCACTAGAATTAATGTAATACTATTTTTTGCAGGGTTTATGTAGAAATAGTACATCACAAATAAATGACTTTATAGCTGGGTTTTCACATGGATTACAAATTTGCATTGAAAATTGCCAGCTGATAAAACCTGTGCTTTGGGGACTGTATATATATATATATATATATACTATCTTAGGCTAAATGTAACTCTTAACTGACTGATTTAGACAGTGATTAACAAAACCAGCAAGTCCCCACAGCCGTCGTTGGCTATTGAAATCGTGCTTGCAATAAATCTTTCAGAATGCTCTTGATTACATACAGAGGCATATTCTATGCATTCGTGAGTGTGGTGGTGCTCATGGGTTGTCGATCTGGTACAGATGAGTAGGTTGGGGGGGAATCAGAGTATACTCTCACTACAAAAAACTAGACTACACCACTGACGTGATTGTTTGGTCGTTAGGACATGCTCATCACGTCCCAGAAACGTTTTTTGGTACGTTGCTGCGACGAATATGATATGTCCCAGGTATGTCTTCAGGAGGTAATCACCATGTCCCAACAACGTCCAATGTTACATCGTCACGACGAATATGGGAATCACAAAGTTACGTCGTTGTAATATTATTGTGGTACGTCGTGGCAACGAATATGGTCCGGTCCAGGTAAATCATCACAACGTAACTGTGTTAACTGGGTTCTTACCGCAAAACAAAGGTAAGCTTATAATAATAATTCAAGGGTAGTGTCATTTGCAACACATAAAAAGAAGTAATGTAAACTGCAGTTTTGTGTTTCAAACAGAGATGGTGATAAAGAGGCAAAAGTTACAGATTGCAGCTTTTAAATCAATTACTTCTAAATTCAAAAGCAGTTATTGTAAATGAAATGATCACAGACAACAGTTTTGATATACTTTGCCTTACCGAAACCTGGCTTAAACCAAATGATTATTACGGTCTAAATGAGTGTACACCACCAAGCTACTGTTATATGCATGAGCCACGTCCGGTTGGTCGAGGTGGCGGTGTCGCAACAATCTTTAGAGACTTTCTTACTGTAACTCAGAGAACGGAGCATAAATTTAAATCATTTGAAGTGCTTGCGTTGAACATAATTGTTCCAATTGACAGTAAAAAACCATTGCTTTCTTGTACGTTGGCTACAGTGTATAGACCCCCTGGTCCCTACACTGATTTTCTGAAAGAGTTTGCGGACTTCCTATCGGACCTATTGGTTAACGTTGATAAAGTACTAATTGTCGGAGACTTTAATATCCACGTAGATAGTGCTAACGATGCATTAGCAGTGGCGTTTACAGAGCTATTACACTCTTTTGGAGTAACACAACACATCAATGGACCCACTCATCGATTTAATCATACACTAGACTTGATTATATCTCACGGAGCCGATCTAACCAATATAGATATTATACCTCAAAGCGACGATGTCACTGATCACTATCTTATAACATGTACACTGCGCACTGCAGAAATCAGCCGTTTAACTCGTTATCGACAGGGTAGAACAATTACCTCGACTACTAAAGATAGTTTCGCAAAGAGCTTGCCAGATCTGACTCCTTTAATAACCATACCAATAAATATAGAATCGCTCGATGACATGACCAGCAAATTGGGCACTATTTTCTCTAATACATTAGAAGCTGTCGCACCTATGAAGTCAAAAAAGATTAATGAGAAAAACGCAGCACCATGGTACAATAGCACCACTCGCGCCCTTAAAAGAGAAACACGTAAACTGGAGCGCAAATGGAAACAAACCCAATTAGAGGTCTTTAAAATTGCGTGGAAAGAGAGTGCAAACTGTTATAAAAAGGCACTAAAAGCAGCAAAGGCTGAGCACCTCCGTAACCTCATAGAAACTAACAAAAACAATCCAAGGTTTTTATTTAGTACAGTTGCTAAACTAACAAATAAACAGACTTCACCTGACCTGGGTATTCCGCCGCACCTTGGTAGCAATGATTTCATGAATTTTTTTACAGAGAAAATCGAAAACATACGAGACAAAATAGTAAAAACTCAACCTCCAAGTCTGTCCTATAAATTAGTACCAACCATCGCCCCAAAAGAAAGGCTACAGTGTTTTTCACCTATAAAACAGGAAGATTTAATTAAACTTATTGCAACATCTAAACCTACAACTTGCTTATTAGACCCCATACCAACTAAATTATTAAAAGAGTTATTACCCGTTGCAATTGAGCCCATTTATAACATTATCAACTCGTCAATTAATCTAGGCCATGTCCCAGGAGCCTTTAAACTGGCCGTCATTAAGCCTCTTATCAAGAAACCAAACTTAGACCCCAATGAACTAGGAAACTATAGACCGATTTCAAATCTCCCTTTCCTGTCTAAAATACTAGAAAAAGTAGTGTCCACTCAGTTGTGCTCTTTCTTACAAAATAATGACATACACGAAAAATTCCAGTCAGGCTTTAGACCGCATCATAGTACTGAAACTGCGCTCGTTAAAATTACAAACGACCTGCTTATAGCATCAGATAAAGGTAACATCTCACTCCTAGTCCTGCTCGACCTTAGTGCTGCGTTCGATACTGTAGACCATAAAATACTTCTAGATCGCTTACACAATTATACCGGTATTCAGGGACAGGCACTACAATGGTTCAGATCTTACTTATCAGACAGACATCAATTTGTCCATTTAAATGGGGAATCATCAAATCTAACGCAAGTAAATTATGGATTACCTCAGGGATCGGTTTTAGGACCCTTGCTATTCTCCATATACATGCTGCCCCTTGGAAACATTATTAGAAAACATGGAATTAGCTTCCACTGTTATGCAGATGATACTCAGCTATATATCTCATCAAGACCAGATGATTCCTTCCAACTATCCAAATTGGCAGAGTGCATCGACGATATAAAGCATTGGATGACTTGTAATTTCCTTCTTTTAAATTCTAATAAAACAGAAATATTACTTATCGGACCAAAGACACGTGAGCAGAATATTTCGGATTATGACCTGCAAATTGAAGGCTGCACTGTTACTCCAACAAATACAGTTAAAGACCTTGGCGTTATATTAGACAGCAACCTGTCATTTAAAAATCACATCTCAAATGTCACAAAAACAGCCTTCTTCCACCTTAGAAATGTTGCCAAAT
Source organism: Triplophysa rosa (assembly GCF_024868665.1). Taxonomy (NCBI): domain Eukaryota; kingdom Metazoa; phylum Chordata; class Actinopteri; order Cypriniformes; family Nemacheilidae; genus Triplophysa; species Triplophysa rosa. The sequence continues at coordinate 17,146,231 of NC_079907.1, read as the reverse complement.
TGCGAAATATTTTATGTGTGGCTGACGCAGAGAAGCTTATTCATGCATTTGTGACCTCAAGACTTGACTACTGTAATGCACTGCTTAGTGGTTGTCCTGCAGCATCAATAAACAAACTACAGTTAGTTCAGAATGCAGCTGCCAGAGTTCTAACCAGGTCCAGAAAATACGATCACATAACCCCAATGTTATCAACCCTTCACTGGTTACCCATTAAGTATCGTATTGACTTTAAAGTTCTTTTAATTACTTATAAAGCCTTAAACGGTTTAGCCCCTACCTACATAACAGAGCTTCTACCACACTACAACCCATCACGCTCTCTAAGATCTCAAAACTCCAGACTTTTGATAACACCTAGAATAACTAAATCCACCAAAGGGGGTAGAGCTTTCTCATACGTAGCACCTAAACTCTGGAATAGCCTCCCCGATACTATTCGAGGGTCAGACACACTCTCCCAATTTAAATCTAGATTAAAGACACATCTTTTCAGCCAAGCATTCACTAATACATAGCTAATGAACAGCAGCTACGCTAATTATTCTCTTTCTGTTTCTGCCCTCGCCTCGGGATGCCCATCCCGAGGTAGGGAGAGATTCCGCCAGGCCCAGATGAACGTCATATGCCCATCCACAACTAGAGATTACGCCAGCTACATCGGAAAATCCCGTGCCATCCTCCTGCGAGAGCCTGCGGACTGACTGACCATCCAGCTCCATCCAAGGCAATTCCATCACCACCCAAGAAAAAGGCGACCATCTGGCCGGCCCAGCTCAGACAATTCCATCCCCAACCGAGAGCAAAGACGGACTACCTGTCACATAAATGCTAAATTTACAATACTTGGTATTTAATGCTAAACTTACATCACACGACAGCAGTTTGAAGTTATGGCTGCACTCAGTGACTTTGATTGGAGGTAGCTGGGTGGGTGTTGTAGGGAGTGGGGGGGCTTGTTGGTTGTGGTTCGGGGCGTTTCATTTGTTGGGACTGTGTGGGTCTGGTCTGGTTGGTCTTGTTTTGTGGTCGATGTCGGACAACAGAGGAATAAAGTTAATTATGCCATTACTACTTTTCCCTGGTTGTCCCTCTGTTGTCTGTTGTTGACCACGGAATGGGACCGGGTTGGACCTGCACGGTTTCGGCGGGTGGGGCTTCCTGGGTCGCGGCTCGTGGGCTCTCCCTGTTCTTCGTGGACGTTGCTCGGTGGCTTTGGTCGGGGTCACTGAGTGCAGCTATGACACGTCAGAGGAGATCTGGCCCTCCCGGCTGAGCCTGGTTTCTCCCGAGGTTTTTTTTTCTCCATTATTCAGCATTGGAGTTTGGGTTCCTCGCCACAGCAGAGCAGTGCAGTGTTGGCTTGCTCACCGGGAGACTGCATTTATTTATTTATTTATTCATTTATTTATTAGATATTATTTATTATAATGATCTTGCTTGGTCTATAAACACCATGCACTGTGCTGTGTTTTACCTTTCTGTGTTTTTCTTATTTGCTCCTGTAAAGCTGCTTTGGAACAATGCACATTGTGAAAAGTGCTATATAAATAAAATTGAATTGAATTGAATTGAACTTTTCAGCATTTCTTCAAAGAACACAGAATTTGTTAATGGAACATGGAATTTGGCAATTATTGTTAACTCCTAAAGCTTTACTGACATTCATCTTTCATTTGAAATACACTTACTGTACATACTGTGTCATAAATCAGTATAATACTAAAAATGACCAAAATGATCAATAATGGCATATAACATTGCGCCACACCACATTGTGATGACTTATCAGCATTACAGCCAAAGAGCAAAAGGCCCTATGAATTCCAGTGGCAGCCCTTGTTACAGTATATCAGTAGATAGTCAATATGCAGTTTCCTGAGAATGGCCCGCCTACATTATGAGGCAATGCCTTGACTTTGCCTCGAGTCGATGATAATAGCATAATCAGACTCAGAGCAATGATAAGAGTGTTTATTTAACTATGAGTGAGAGTGGACAAGAGATTGTGCTGTATATGAGGTTGATTTGTGTTTTAACCATGAATCGCTTCCGCACACTTCTGAAAATGCACAGCCTCCTCCAACAGTGTCCAGATATCCTCATCATTTTAAAACACATATATTGAATATCTGCACTGATTGGTGCTGAGATACATGGATTACCATGTTTTGTGAGGCCTCAGTTCAGCAGATCTGTAAAGTTTGCAAGGATGAATGTTAATGCTGTTTTACTGCCTGGTAATTACACCACACAATTTCTGCATAAAAATACCTTTAAAGCCACTTTTCAGAATTTCTGAAGCTTACATTTAGAGGTAAAATGTACAATTTCATAGTCCTGCCCTAATGATAATAATAATAATTCCTGGTTAATTTAATACATTAATATCAATCAATTAAAAATAAAATGTAATACATTTTAATACAAAAATGTTCCACTTTTTAGATTTTTATCTTAAGAATAAAACAACAACAAAAAAAACTAAATAATAATACAGCTTTAAAAAAAATCGAATTTGGAGAAAAAGGTCTCAACAATGTTGAACAAATCTATTTTGATTTGTTTGAATATATCAAAGTCTGATTTAAGGTTTCGATATGAAAATTTAGATTTGAATATTTCAGCTATATATAATTAACCTTATTTTTTCTTAGACTATGCTCTTTACTGTATATTTACAATTATGAAGCCATTTTAAGAACAATATCAAAATTGATACCTCAAAGAAAATTATACCAGAGAAAAATCTGCGCAATTAAATTTTCTCCCATAAAGTCCCAGTGTTTACAGTTTATGGAAGAATCAACCTATGAATAGCTTACCTAAAATGGTCTCTGCAATTCAAGCTAGGAAAGGAGAAAGTACATTTCAACTTATTTCAATTATAAAAAAACATTTTATATAATACACATCTTTTTCTTTTCTCACTTGTACCACAACGCTTTCACAGCCAGGTTCAAAACACACAGTTGTTTATCCATTTGAGCAGAGCAACAGCAGTTTGCTAGACATTAGGGTCTCCCAGGTGTATTGAACTTGCCAAGAGACATGAATTGTGCAACATTATTTTGCGTAGAGCTGTACTTGTAAAGACAGAGGGCAGAGACTATCACCCTCATTGCCCCCGGCAGCGCAAAGTGCAGTTGCCTAGAGTTTTATTAGTGTGCCACTAGAGAAAAAACAAAAAGAGGGTTAGCATTACTGCTGAAAGAAATTTAAACGAGAATATAAAACAGCAAAGAGGAGTTTTACTAGAGTGCCACCGGAGAGAGAAAGAGGGAGCAATTATGTGTACCATTGTGGCTGTAGAAAATAAAAGCAGGAAAATTAATTAGCCACGCATAGAGGTAGATATTTGTTGACACATAAAAAGCACATTGCAATACCTACCTGTAAAAGATAACGTACTGCAGTGTATTAACTGTATGTACACTATGCAAATTTTTGGTATTCAGCATCCATCAGTCAGACATTTCTCATACTTTCTTCCCCTTGTTCTGAGTTTTGGTTCTTTATCTGATATGAACACAAAACTAACTTAACAGAACAGAGGTCTCACATTTCTCCTGAAAACAATGCTTTTCTTTGTTGTGTGACTACCTGTCATAGTGGTCGGAGGTAGGTTTCAGAATTTCCTTTCTCATTGTTGTGAACAATGTTGTATAATGAAGACAAGTGGACATTTTGATAGTGATTTTATACTTTAGATCTGGTTATTCATAAAATGTATGCAACAGTGTATATAGTCATTTATAACCCCAATGTTTAATTTTACATTACATTTATGCATTTACAGCTGCAGGTGACTCATTCAAAGTAACCTACATGTTTATCTGTTCATGTTTCTGGTTCCAGGAATTCGAACCCATGACCTTGGCATTGCTCATACTATCCTCTACCAGAACTTATGATGTGATGGTTATGGTGACTAGGATTTTTTTATATTTGAATGGTTTCCCTAAAAGTTCTGGCCTTTATTTGGAATTTTAATCACTGTTTTAAGTCTTTGTCCAGCCAGCAGAGTAAGCCACCCTTAGCTTGAGATTTCTGTCCATAAATTCCACAAAAGGGAATTGACACCCTTTCTAGGCCGCAGGATGTGGTGTTGGTCTCAGAAAAGGATGTGTTCTCTATAAGTTTCATAACGCAGATACACCACATCACTAAAGGACTACCCAAAGTCATCAATACATCTTTTCAGCAATAAACAGGATTTGGATTAGTTCATGTGTATTTTCGTAAGTGGTGTTCTGATTTCAGTCTCTGACCACAATCTTCTTCATCTTGTCAATCAGAACATTCCCAATTTTTCCAGTAAGGCAGTAATCTTTAATGATCACTAAAATAAAAGGTATAGCAGACTGGGAAGGTTTTGTAAAATAGTTCAGTCAAAAAGCAAAACTGTAATCAAATACTTTCACTTCAGTGGAAACTTCTCTCACAATGACGGTTTTTATGTGACAAACTCCCTTGTGCAGCCTGGCGGTCCATTGGGATTGAGGAGTAATTGGGCTCAGATATTTGCATACCAATTAATTAGAGTTTGCCAGTGATCATTTGCGTGAGAGGTTTGAGAAGCTAAAATGTGGGGGTAAGGCAAAAATGCTGTGTATTTGAGTAAATGACAATTAAGTCTTTTAGTGCAAATCTTGTTTGAAACGTAAAACCACAGACAGTAACATCAAATTTTTCTTGTCATGTTACAATAAAACGGAATCTTGACAGTATTTGACAGAGAAACATCAACATACATAGTTACATTTACTCAATTTAAAATACTTCATTGAAAGTTTCATTTGTTGGTGTAAATTGTTTCACCAAAAAATTTTGTTAATCACAGTTAAACTTTATAAAGTATAATTTTCTTTTTTATTATAATCTCTTACCAAGCAGACATTATTTAAAACTAAAACTATAAAGTACATTTTATATTCAAAAACTGGCGTACAACACTGTAGAAAATAACTCAATTACTGATCTCAGATTCGCCAGCAGCTTCAGTGGTGTAGCGACTCAGATGCGTGACAAGTAGTTCTGACGCTATATATGAACGAATCTGTCTTTTGCCGAACTACATTTTCACATCACAAATCAGATCACACAGGCATTTATTTTCAACAAAATAAAGAAAATATTTGAAATTGGCTGACAGGTGTTTAATAATAAAGTATGGTAAGGTTAGGGATAGTGGAGAGGCCTTTATTGTCTCTTATTGTTTATTGTCAATTAGTTGGCTTCCATACATATAATCATTTACACTCTATTATTATTGTACATTACATTTACATTTATTAATTTGGCAGACACTTTTATCCAAAGGGACTGTATCCAAAGTTACATTTTATAATGTATAATGTACAACATTACTTTGTTTACCTTGCTGTGTCGAAACGGAATGAAATTGAATTAATATAGACTGAATGAGCTCGTCAATGTCAATCTGATTGAGGTGGCCATGACATATGAAGAAAGGAGAGGATTACTGTCCAATCAAATGAAAGAAGACGGGATTTGCTGTATTGACAGAAGTGGAGGTTGGAAGAGTGTAAGAGCCAGATGTAAGGAGCTAAATGTTTAATGTATTATTATATAAATGTTAGGGCCGTTCACATGTCGCGTGTAAAAACACATGCAAAATGCTGGCTGCATCACTTTATCCCTCTTTCTGGAGCTTGGGAGTTTGCTCACCCTTGGGGTCTGCCGTTACTATCTGAGTGCAATTTACGCGCATCAACACGATGTAAGGTTAACAAACCTGATTAAACAATCGATGTCCCGTAATGCGCAACGCAGTCGCGAACAGACGGAGGGGGCCCGTTAAAAAATAAAGTTTATGCATATGGGCCCGGACCTTACTTTCTACTTTTGGCCTAAATACATATACATAACATTAACTCATTATCTTAATGAATTGCAATTTTATTATAACCCATTTGCCAAACCTATAAGATGCCCCAAAACATTTTTCATATTTCTGTAACTTGGCTTTTTATTTTTAATAATAGATCACATAGATGCATTGCTTCTTTGGATGGTACAGGTCTTCATAGTCAGACTGGCCTTTGGATTTTTTTTACTTATTTGGAGTCCAAATATTTCATGTCACAGTCCTGCCTTCCTGGTTCTGTATTTCTAGTCGTGTGGCAGGATCGGGACGGAGCCCTTAGGTTATATGTGGGAAAGCCATGAGATTGCCTCCCTGCCGTGTCTAGTGTTTCCCACCTGCCCTGTGTCATTATCCCTAGTTTGTCTTACCCTATTTAATGCCCCCTTGTTTCATTGTCTTGTTGCTCGTGCATTGTATATGGTGTCTTCGGTGGCGTTCCGTGTTATTTGTATCCTGATTACCTGTTTCTCCCGTGCTTGTGTTCCGTTTGGAGTGTCCTGTCGGTCTTAGTAAGTGTTTAGTTTGGTTTATCTAGTGTTGTTTATTTTCAGTTAAGTGTTAGTTAGTCAGTCTTCGTCCTGTCATTATCTTATTGTATTGAGTTTTCCCCCATCGGGGGTTTTGTTTTGTGTTTTATGTAAATAAAGTCTTGTTTTTGTTAACCCCTTCACTGCTGCCTGCAATGGGTTCTCTTTCGCACACGATTCATGACAATTTCAGGCCAAGTACAGTGTGAGTTATGTCTGATACTTTGTAAAATTTTCCAGATGCTCTGCTTTTTAGATCTACAAACCATTCTTATAATATAAAGCTGGCACGTATGACTGCGGAACACCTTTACTGTGTCACGTAAAGGTTAAAACAACACTAATCCTTTACAAAAGGCCCAGATAGGCCACTAATGTCACGCATCACAATGAAGGAAAGAACCCAATTGCAGGCAGCAGTGAAGGGGTTAACACAAAAAGACTTTATTCTAAAAACACAAAACAAAACACCCTCGATGGGGGGAAAAACGAAACTAAGAATCTATATAAACAAAACGAAGACTTCCAACGTGGGGCAAAAGGTAAAACAAGAACAGCAAAACCCTAACTGAAAAACACAACACAACGTCTTAATAGAAACAAGGCAGGATAAAACTAAAGCAAACACACAAAACTCACAGATCACGAACTAGGCATGGACAGGAACACGGGCAACAACATGTGCATGAACACATACACATACGTAATACAAGAGCACAGGACAAAGAAACAAGAGGGTATACATAGGGAAACAAAAGAGGGATAACGACACAGGGCAGGTGTGGGTAATCAAACACTTAGGGAAAGATAACAAGGAAACGAGAGGAACGGGGCCAATGACAAGACACTGGAGAGAACATACATATGTGACCCTGGACAACAAAACCAGTCTTATGGGTCAATTTTTCGAAATTGAGATTTTTACATAATCTGAAACCTGAATAAATAAACTTTCTAAAGATATATGAGTTGTTAGAATAGGACAATATCTGGCTGAGATACAACAGTTTAAAACTCTGGAATCTGAGCGCGCAAAAAAATCAAAATATTGAGAAAATTGCCTTTGAAGTTGTTAATCAGGGGCACTGTGGCAGACCATCCATTCACAAAAATAAAGTTTTTATATATTTAAGGTAGGAAATTTACAAAATACCTTCATGGAACATGATCTTTACTTAATATCCTAATGATTTTTGGCATAAAAGAAAAATTGATAATTTTGACCCACACAGTGTATTTTTGTCTTTTACTAAAAATGTTTCCGTGCTACTTAAGACTGGTTTTGTGATCCAGGGTCACATATTATTGTCAAAAGGACAACAATAAGTTTCTCTCCACACATAACCAAAGACTTTGTCATGGCTCTGCTACAGGACCAAGAAAAACATGACTAAGGAAGCAGAACCATGACAACTAAGCATTAATGACAAAGTTATGTCGTATAATTAGAATTGCTAGGGCTATTTCATAAATCCCAGAAACTGTTTCCCCACCTCCATAATCCCAATTTAACCCCTAATTATAAAGGTTTACTTTTTATTTTTTAGAAATATCTTCTTAGTAGTTTCTGGATAGTTTTATAAGCTTCAGTAGTAGGTTAAATAATTATTGCCGATCTTTCATCACACAGACCATAAAGAAGTAATAAACCTGTATGGCATGTTTGTAGTTGTTTTTGAGTTTTTTTTAATTGTAGAAGGTAAAAGTGCCGTGTGCAGTCGGGTGACGCATATGTGATGGATTGGCACAGTGGGTGTGAGATTAGGCATGTGTGAGAGGAGGATTGTGGGAAAGCTCATACAGAAAGACACTGAGTGTTTTACGGTCTGTGTGCAGCAGTTCACGGCTAACTGTGTAATCTGAAGCCATTTTACCAGTTTACAGCATTTTTGCTGCGATTAGTGCTTGAAGAGAAATTGAGCGACAGAAATGTGTGTGTGTGTGTGTGTGTGTTTCAATAACAACTGTTTCTTTAGTTTGTCAGCTTTAGATCACAGTTACTCTTTTTCACAAACATGTATTACATACAATTCACATAATTACTTGAAAAGCAACATACTTGTTCTTGAATCTTCCATTTTCACATATTTTGCTACCATTCTCCTGCCCCTTTTTTGAAAGTTAAACATACTCGATAAGCATCTTAAAGATGGCATGTGAGACTGTTTTGCAACTGATATGTAGGGTGCTGTGCTGGCCAAACAAACACAGAGAGGAAGTTAAAAACGAAGCATGCAAACCTGAGCCATAGAAAGTGGAGTCAAAACACAACAAATGCCTTCCAGAGATTCTATCTCAGGTAATGCACCATACGGTCACTTCTACTGTCTATTCTCTGCATATTGTCTGGTAATGTTTAATAGAAATGTTATGATGAGAGGGTTTTGACGTTTTCCAACAAATTTCTGTGACCTTCTGCTGAAGCATGCACAAGCGCTGCCAACTCTGCTTGCTATCTTTAAGCATTTCCGTTTATCTCCAAGCTGGATGTATGCCACCTGCATGATACTGTCTTTACTCGTGGACAGACACAGATGAAATTAGTAGACCCTTTCACATTTTATGCACTTATTACTGGGGAAAATCGGCAGAATTCTGCTGAATTTACTATTAAAATGTGTTAGGTAGAGCTGGTAGTGTTAAATATTTTTTTGTTGCAAAAAAGCATAAAACAGTCATTTAAAAGTGTACAAAACATGCAATAAACAACCATAAAAGCCACTCCCAAGTCACTATCAACAATCCTGCAGCAGACAGTGAAAATATTTAATTTAAGTTTCTTAAACAAAGTTCACTGGAACACATTTTGTATTCCACAAATCTAATAAACAATAAAATTGTTTTGTTTAATTCTTTATTGTTGTTTAGTTTATGTATATATATATATATGTATGTATACAGTGAGGGAAATAAGTATTTGATCCCCTGCTGATTTTGTAAGTTTGCCTACTTACAAACAAATGAAGGGTCTATGATTTTTATGGTGGGTTTATTTTAACTGATAGACACAGAATATAAAAAAAAATCAGGGGAAAAAAATGTTATATAAAGGTTATAAATTGATTTGCATTTCAGTCAGTGAAATAAGTATTTGATCCCCTACCAACTAGCAAGAATTCTGGCTCCACAGATTGGTTATGTGCCTTTTTTTTAATATTCTGTGTCTATCAGTTAAAATAAACCCACCATAAAAATTATAGACCCTTCATTTGTTTGTAAGTAGGCAAACTTACAAAATCAGCAGGGGATCAAATACTTATTTCCCTCACTGTATGTGTAACACACTCCTATTCTGAGAACATAGTGAAAGTGCTCTCAAAGTGTGCTATACTGTAAAAAAATATCTGTAAACATAATAATATATTCCGGAAGCTGAAGCGTCAGAGAAAAAGTAGAATAGCATTTTTTTGTAATGTAAAATTGCATGGCTATTTTATGTTTTTTTTTGTCTGATGAAGAGCTTGTGTGCTCGAAACGTCACGCGCCATGGGAAAGTCTTGGACTTTGGTCTTTGGTGTGCCGACTTAATATACAATTCTTTACTTTATGTTTTTTACACCCTTCTTGAAAAATCTATTTCTGTAATTTAATTTTTTTAAAGCATTTCAAAATGTGAAAATTAGTCAAACAAAACAGTAAAATTCTGTAAAATTTGTTGAAAAAGTGTCTGTGAAAAGTGTATAATGTATTGCTAGCACTTCAAATTAGCGCTGATTTTCAGTAAATCGTCTTTAATAGACAGTAAATGAGAGTTTACAACCAAATATATTGACATTATCAGTACCATCAGCTAAGACAGATATTCTCAGAAAAAAATTACTTTCATTCAATGATTTATAAAGTCATGAAATATTTTGCTATTTTTATGTTGCCTGCAGAAAAACCTTTTTGAATGGACATCAACGGAGATGTATGGTTTTTGCTGGCAAAATAGTGTAGTTACCAGCATCCACCAGCAGGGGCTAACAGCCAGAGTTAACCAGCTAAACATTAAGCCCTTTGGTAAAAGCTCCGTTGATCCCTACAGAAAGTGGTGGCAGTAGTTTATACAAGCCCAGTCAGTCTGCTTGTATGCTTTTGCCTGACTTGGAGCATGATGAAACAGATCTCTTCACTTTCATCTGGTTCCTAAACAAGACAGTGAGATATGGGGAGACAGCGAGAAAAAGAAAGAGACAGAGAGAGATCGCAAACCAAAGAGAAGTTATGCCTATGTTTAGAGAAATAAACACAGCCAGGGAAAGGAATGATAAATCCACATGCTGTCTAATTAGTCCCTCGCTCTGAGAAAATGGCAGAGGTTTATCAGGTGTAATCGGAAACCTTCCTCTTCATATCTGATTAGACTCTGACCTCAGTCAATCCATAATATGTCAATATGTGGTCAGGAATGACACGCCAAATATCATCATGTATATTTTCAGATGAGCGCCCAAATATACACACCGGAGAGGATACCGTGCAAGCATTTCTTTATGAGTTCTCCTGAGTCATGTGCCGTGGTTTAGCTGAATCAAGTCGAGAATTAATTTGAGCAATGGAAACTTGTTCTGTAAAGCGAGTTGTTTGGACCTCTCTGCTCATGTTCCATACACCCCAGGCGTTTGGGGTTTATCCTTGGCATAACCTCACCTGCGGATAAACAACATGACATTTCTCACAACAGCGAGGGCAGGCACTTTCGGAAACTTTTAGAGGTGTACTAGAGTGAGGGGAGTGGAAAAGAATGGTTTTATCTCTCCTATATAACTGCAAGACAAGTGCTGTCTCTCAGCATTAACCCTCTGTCCATTCTGCAAGAACAGCTGCATGTATGGTTTTATCCTCATTTACTGTGAAAAGTGGGACCTGTGGTTTAGGCAGCTGGAACGTGGCCCGATGGCTCCACATCTGAGAGTTTCCATGGGGCATGCACGTTTGCTGTAACCAAAATACCATGTGAGGTTCAACCAGTATGCTGTTCACATCAGCTATCATCCGCACTGCTATGGTGTTGCTGCTGCATTAGAATGAAGTCCTGAAATGTGCTAATGATGGTGATGGAGCTTTTAAAATGCTTGTAAAATAGAATGTGAATTCAATGAGATTTAAATTTGTAGGCGCTGTTCACACAAAATGTGTCGAACACTCATTATGTACATTATGTCAAGGGCAAAGGGATATTTTTTTTCCTTTATTGGGGTATTTAGTTTAATAAAAAGTTCAAGCAATGTCACAAAATGGGTAATATTTTTTATATGCATTAAATCTGCAATAACTAACATTGGTAGAAGAGTATCTACATCTGCCGATTCTGTTATATTCCATCTCTGCTCTGCATTATGCATGATCTCAAATAACAGTGGAACTCAAATGTCACAAAATGCCCTTTTCATCACTCACTTTTCATTTTTCTCAATCATCTGTCTTTGCCTTGTTGTCCTTCAGTGTGAAGTGTGTCCGTGCAGTAACACAAAACCATGGTTTGCGTCCCCCCCTGTGATTTACTGAAGAGCTTTGAGAATTTGGGACTGGTGGAATCCGGATAGCCTTTTGAAAAATAAGCTTCTCTTTCAGTTTTAGAGTTTACTGAAAATGTTCAGTCAGACAAAAAAAAAATACAGATAATTCCAAATGATTTTTGCCATGTCTACATATAGAAAAAAAGAAAAGCATTTTTTAAATCTAGATTAATTCTCATATTAATTATACTTTCATGGTGTGTATTCCTCTCTCTGATAATGCGTGCATTTGTGACTGTGCATTGTTGAAATTAGACATGTACTATCCTGCACACTCTGTATCACTATCAAACTAGCAAGTACCTGCATTTCTGGTATGCAAATCTGGTTAGGCCTTCCCCTGTAAAAGCACTCCCTTCCCTTTCCCCACCCCCCACCCTCCCACTTTGTCACCACTTCTCATTGCCCTTTTCTAAAAGCTGTTCAAATAAGAGATGTGAACAACTGTTGCTGAAATAGGGGCTGTCATGGCAAGTTATGAAAGAAACATAACTAAACCTTACATCCCTGTTTTCCATGTGCATCAAATTAAATATGGCTTTATAGCAGGGATAAACTTACAATCAATAACCTTGCTGTTGTCAAAACCATGCTTCACAGCACAATCCACCTCCTGACAGTGAGGGATTGATAAATTCTTGCTGAAATTATTATTCCACTTCTGTTTTGAAATGAGAGGCAGACTGCGTGTTGCTGTGGTGGACGGCTGCCAGGATCTCTGCATAGACACTCACCAGTCTTTAATAAAGACACTCACCTAGAGTCAGTGCACATTCTGGAGGAGCCAGACGCTTTATGTTTTTGTAACACATTCAACCCTGACTTCTCTGTGCTCTATTCTCCTTCTAGCACTCCATATTCTCCCTCTTTCCCAAACCCAACTGTTGAGTCAAATATGCTGTCCTTGAGAAGTATACACAAAACCCATTAACTTAATGCAGTTAGGCAGTGAAGAAACCAAGCCTGTGTTTGCGAGGGTATGAATGACAGTGCAAGGATGTCTGAGGTGGGAATTCACTGCAGTAATGCATATTTAGCGTTCATGTCTGCGTCAGTACTTTGGAAAGGTTATGCAATGGCATGAGAGATTGGCAGTTTGTCTGGTTGGAGCCGCGTTGCCCAGGGAACGTCGGGTTAACCGCACACAGGAGACTGATCCAAGAGAACCGCGTCTTGATTGGGACATTTCGGCCTGCCAGTGACAAGCAGTGCCAGTGGATTAGAGCTGGCCTGCCACCGATGTTTAATGCTCACACATGCTCTGGGAAACCTTGTCCAAGGAAACCAATTTGGAGTGAATTTTGAAAATACACTTTAAAAGAGGCACTTTTCCATGTGTCTTCTGTCACTCGTCTTCATTCGAGAGTAAAGCAAAAGAAAAAACACAGTATGAAGATGTTCATAATCAGTTAAATTGAGTTTGTATATATTGACAGTTTTGAGAGAACTTCTTGGCAATAATGAGTGTTAAGTACAACAATAAAAGTCTTTGTTATTTATGCTAGTAGTCTAAAACTCCAAACACAAACCTTACATTTTTGCTTGCAGGGGAAGCATAAACCAAAAAATTAAACTATGACAGATTTAAAACTTGGACAGGATTCAAACTGGTTATTGACGGATGTCTGTTGTCATTGTTTGACTGACCCATTTGAAATACTTTCTGCGACCCATGTTCTACAGTATTTTATAACCATAGCTGTTATGGTTATTTAGCTTAGCTGTAGGTGACAAAGGCTGTGTCTGACCACGCCCCCATACCCTCATTCACCATTCCCTACATTATTTTACCAATATAGTCCACTTGAAGGAGCGAATGAAAACGAATGAGTGAATTCGGACCCTTCTCTCACCCATCTCTTGCTATGAGGTCATTAGAAGGCGTTCATAGCTTTGGTTGCACTGCAGTAACTGACGGGGGACGGACGACGTGAGCTCCTCTACTTTACTCCTATTGGTAGTCGCTCCCAAAAGTCGCTCACTATTTGCATAAAGTTGAGCAATTCTCAACTTTCTCGCATTGCTAGAGAAGGCCACTTCCTGTTACCAATGGTCACTGTCCCTTGTGTCACCAGATGTCGCCAAGCTACTATTGACACGAGGGAGATCATGTTGCTTTGTTGCTGCCAGTCGCTGGCTGTGTGAACGGGCCGTGAGTGTACATCGGTTATACACTTGCTATTGCGATCCATCATAAACTTTTTTATGTTCTTTGCAAATAAATGCAAAAAAGTCTAAAACAATCGCCATGGCCATTTGTGTAAGAACAAATTTAGGAAATGTATAGCAACAGTTTGTGAGGAAATTAATTGAGTAATTGACACTCATAGTTTTTTTTTTATTATTTATAGTTTAAAACACGGCAATAGAAAACAAAACAAGTGTGAGTCTTTAAATATGTGCAATGCAATGATCTTCAGCTTTGTGGTGCACACATGGTTTTAAAAATAATAACCAGTTATTTTACTGCTAATGGGCGCTTGTTTTAATCTGTTAACGGGCTTCAGTACTGAAGAGTTTGGGGAGTGTTTACAAGGACAATGATTGTGCCTTAAGATCATAAATCTCTCTACCATGGGCCTTGTAACATGAAAGTTTCTCGCTCTCCATGGCAGGCTCTGTGGTATCAGGCTCCCTCTATTCAGTATAGGCAGGTGTGAGAACTACAGTGTGAGAAACTGTAGGATTTGGAGATTATCCCAGAAATATGCAGTATGGTTCTGCATTTTGTACCCGCAAGAGTGACAGTGCNGCCCAAGAACATCATGTCTACAGAGAAGCACAGTGTTGGAAACATTCTGCTTTAGGGCTTTTTCTCTGCTACAGGTATACAGGATGACTTCACCGCATTGAGGGGCTGAGGGACGGGCCCATGTACCGTAAAATCTTGGACGAGAACCTCCTCCCCTTAACTAGGTCACTGAAGATGGGTCATGGATGAGCCTTTAACATGACAAAGACGCAAAACATATTGCCAAGACAACCAAATAGTGGCTTAAGGAGAAGCACATTAAATGTCTAGCCAGTCTCTAGACCCTAGTCTATAGAACCTCTGTGAAGGAGGCTAAAACTCCAATTTGCTGAGCGACAGCCAAGAAACCTTAAAGATTGACAGAGGAGTGGACTAAATGTATCCGGACACATGTGCAAACCTGGTGACCAACTATCAGAAATGTCTGACCTCTGTGCTTGCCAACAAGGGTTTCTCCACAAAGTACAAAGTTATGTTTTGCTTGGGGATCAAATACTTATTTCACTGACTGAAATGCAAATCAATTTATAACCTTTATATAACATTTTTTTCCCCTGATTTTTTTTAATATTCTGTGTCTATCAGTTAAAATAAACCCACCATAAAAATTATAGACCCTTCATTTGTTTGTAAGTAGGCAAACTTACAAAATCAGCAGGGGATCAAATACTTATTTCCCTCACTGTATGTGTAACACACTCCTATTCTGAGAACATAGTGAAAGTGCTCTCAAAGTGTGCTATACTGTAAAAAAATATCTGTAAACATAATAATATATTCCGGAAGCTGAAGCGTCAGAGAAAAAGTAGAATAGCATTTTTTTGTAAAGTAAAATTGCATGGCTATTTTATGTTTTTTTTTGTCTGATGAAGAGCTTGTGTGCTCGAAACGTCACGCGCCATGGGAAAGTCTTGGACTTTGGTCTTTGGTGTGCCGACTTAATATACAATTCTTTACTTTATGTTTTTTACACCCTTCTTGAAAAATCTATTTCTGTAATTTAATTTTTTTAAAGCATTTCAAAATGTGAAAATTAGTCAAACAAAACAGTAAAATTCTGTAAAATTTGTTGAAAAAGTGTCTGTGAAAAGTGTATAATGTATTGCTAGCACTTCAAATTAGCGCTGATTTTCAGTAAATCGTCTTTAATAGACAGTAAATGAGAGTTTACAACCAAATATATTGACATTATCAGTACCATCAGCTAAGACAGATATTCTCAGAAAAAAATTACTTTCATTCAATGATATATAAAGTCATGAAATATTTTGCTATTTTTATGTTGCCTGCAGAAAAACCTTTTTGAATGGACATCAACGGAGATGTATGGTTTTTGCTGGCAAAATAGTGTAGTTACCAGCATCCACCAGCAGGGGCTAACAGCCAGAGTTAACCAGCTAAACATTAAGCCCTTTGGTAAAAGCTCCGTTGATCCCTACAGAAAGTGGTGGCAGTAGTTTATACAAGCCCAGTCAGTCTGCTTGTATGCTTTTGCCTGACTTGGAGCATGATGAAACAGATCTCTTCACTTTCATCTGGTTCCTAAACAAGACAGTGAGATATGGGGAGACAGCGAGAAAAAGAAAGAGACAGAGAGAGATCGCAAACCAAAGAGAAGTTATGCCTATGTTTAGAGAAATAAACACAGCCAGGGAAAGGAATGATAAATCCACATGCTGTCTAATTAGTCCCTCGCTCTGAGAAAATGGCAGAGGTTTATCAGGTGTAATCGGAAACCTTCCTCTTCATATCTGATTAGACTCTGACCTCAGTCAAACCATAATATGTCAATATGTGGTCAGGAATGACACGCCAAATATCAACATGTATATTTTCAGATGAGCGCCCAAATATACACACCGGAGAGGATACCGTGCAAGCATTTCTTTATGAGTTCTCCTGAGTCATGTGCCGTGGTTTAGCTGAATCAAGTCGAGAATTAATTTGAGCAATGGAAACTTGTTCTGTAAAGCGAGTTGTTTGGACCTCTCTGCTCATGTTCCATACACCCCAGGCGTTTGGGGTTTATCCTTGGCATAACCTCACCTGCGGATAAACAACATGACATTTCTCACAACAGCGAGGGCAGGCACTTTCGGAAACTTTTAGAGGTGTACTAGAGTGAGGGGAGTGGAAAAGAATGGTTTTATCTCTCCTATATAACTGCAAGACAAGTGCTGTCTCTCAGCATTAACCCTCTGTCCATTCTGCAAGAACAGCTGCATGTATGGTTTTATCCTCATTTACTGTGAAAAGTGGGACCTGTGGTTTAGGCAGCTGGAACGTGGCCCGATGGCTCCACATCTGAGAGTTTCCATGGGGCATGCACGTTTGCTGTAACCAAAATACCATGTGAGGTTCAACCAGTATGCTGTTCACATCAGCTATCATCCGCACTGCTATGGTGTTGCTGCTGCATTAGAATGAAGTCCTGAAATGTGCTAATGATGGTGATGGAGCTTTTAAAATGCTTGTAAAATAGAATGTGAATTCAATGAGATTTAAATTTGTAGGCGCTGTTCACACAAAATGTGTCGAACACTCATTATGTACATTATGTCAAGGGCAAAGGGATATTTTTTTTCCTTTATTGGGGTATTTAGTTTAATAAAAAGTTCAAGCAATGTCACAAAATGGGTAATATTTTTTATATGCATTAAATCTGCAATAACTAACATTGGTAGAAGAGTATCTACATCTGCCGATTCTGTTATATTCCATCTCTGCTCTGCATTATGCATGATCTCAAATAACAGTGGAACTCAAATGTCACAAAATGCCCTTTTCATCACTCACTTTTCATTTTTCTCAATCATCTGTCTTTGCCTTGTTGTCCTTCAGTGTGAAGTGTGTCCGTGCAGTAACACAAAACCATGGTTTGCGTCCCCCCCTGTGATTTACTGAAGAGCTTTGAGAATTTGGGACTGGTGGAATCCGGATAGCCTTTTGAAAAATAAGCTTCTCTTTCAGTTTTAGAGTTTACTGAAAATGTTCAGTCAGACAAAAAAAAAATACAGATAATTCCAAATGATTTTTGCCATGTCTACATATAGAAAAAAAGAAAAGCATTTTTTAAATCTAGATTAATTCTCATATTAATTATACTTTCATGGTGTGTATTCCTCTCTCTGATAATGCGTGCATTTGTGACTGTGCATTGTTGAAATTAGACATGTACTATCCTGCACACTCTGTATCACTATCAAACTAGCAAGTACCTGCATTTCTGGTATGCAAATCTGGTTAGGCCTTCCCCTGTAAAAGCACTCCCTTCCCTTTCCCCACCCCCCACCCTCCCACTTTGTCACCACTTCTCATTGCCCTTTTCTAAAAGCTGTTCAAATAAGAGATGTGAACAACTGTTGCTGAAATAGGGGCTGTCATGGCAAGTTATGAAAGAAACATAACTAAACCTTACATCCCTGTTTTCCATGTGCATCAAATTAAATATGGCTTTATAGCAGGGATAAACTTACAATCAATAACCTTGCTGTTGTCAAAACCATGCTTCACAGCACAATCCACCTCCTGACAGTGAGGGATTGATAAATTCTTGCTGAAATTATTATTCCACTTCTGTTTTGAAATGAGAGGCAGACTGCGTGTTGCTGTGGTGGACGGCTGCCAGGATCTCTGCATAGACACTCACCAGTCTTTAATAAAGACACTCACCTAGAGTCAGTGCACATTCTGGAGGAGCCAGACGCTTTATGTTTTTGTAACACATTCAACCCTGACTTCTCTGTGCTCTATTCTCCTTCTAGCACTCCATATTCTCCCTCTTTCCCAAACCCAACTGTTGAGTCAAATATGCTGTCCTTGAGAAGTATACACAAAACCCATTAACTTAATGCAGTTAGGCAGTGAAGAAACCAAGCCTGTGTTTGCGAGGGAATGAATGACAGTGCAAGGATGTCTGAGGTGGGAATTCACTGCAGTAATGCATATTTAGCGTTCATGTCTGCGTCAGTACTTTGGAAAGGTTATGCAATGGCATGAGAGATTGGCAGTTTGTCTGGTTGGAGCCGCGTTGCCCAGGGAACGTCGGGTTAACCGCACACAGGAGACTGATCCAAGAGAACCGCGTCTTGATTGGGACATTTCGGCCTGCCAGTGACAAGCAGTGCCAGTGGATTAGAGCTGGCCTGCCACCGATGTTTAATGCTCACACATGCTCTGGGAAACCTTGTCCAAGGAAACCAATTTGGAGTGAATTTAGAAAATACACTTTAAAAGAGGCACTTTTCCATGTGTCTTCTGTCACTCGTCTTCATTCGAGAGTAAAGCAAAAGAAAAAACACAGTATGAAGATGTTCATAATCAGTTAAATTGAGTTTGTATATATTGACAGTTTTGAGAGAACTTCTTGGCAATAATGAGTGTTAAGTACAACAATAAAAGTCTTTGTTATTTATGCTAGTAGTCTAAAACTCCAAACACAAACCTTACATTTTTGCTTGCAGGGGAAGCATAAACCAAAAAATTAAACTATGACAGATTTAAAACTTGGACAGGATTCAAACTGGTTATTGACGGATGTCTGTTGTCATTGTTTGACTGACCCATTTGAAATACTTTCTGCGACCCATGTTCTACAGTATTTTATAACCATAGCTGTTATGGTTATTTAGCTTAGCTGTAGGTGACAAAGGCTGTGTCTGACCACGCCCCCATACCCTCATTCACCATTCCCTACATTATTTTACCAATATAGTCCACTTGAAGGAGCGAATGAAAACGAATGAGTGAATTCGGACCCTTCTCTCACCCATCTCTTGCTATGAGGTCATTAGAAGGCGTTCATAGCTTTGGTTGCACTGCAGTAACTGACGGGGGACGGACGACGTGAGCTCCACTACTTTACTCCTATTGGTAGTCGCTCCCAAAAGTCGCTCACAATTTGCATAAAGTTGAGCAATTCTCAACTTTCTCGCATTGCTAGAGAAGGCCACTTCCTGTTACCAATGGTCACTGTCCCTTGTGTCACCAGATGTCGCCAAGCTACTATTGACACGAGGGAGATCATGTTGCTTTGTTGCTGCCAGTCGCTGGCTGTGTGAACGGGCCGTGAGTGTACATCGGTTATACACTTGCTATTGCGATCCATCATAAACTTTTTTATGTTCTTTGCAAATAAATGCAAAAAAGTCTAAAACAATCGCCATGGCCATTTGTGTAAGAACAAATTTAGGAAATGTATAGCAACAGTTTGTGAGGAAATTAATTGAGTAATTGACACTCATAGTTTTTTTTTTATTATTTATAGTTTAAAACACGGCAATAGAAAACAAAACAAGTGTGAGTCTTTAAATATGTGCAATGCAATGATCTTCAGCTTTGTGGTGCACACATGGTTTTAAAAATAATAACCAGTTATTTTACTGCTAATGGGCGCTTGTTTTAATCTGTTAACGGGCTTCAGTACTGAAGAGTTTGGGGAGTGTTTACAAGGACAATGATTGTGCCTTAAGATCATAAATCTCTCTACCATGGGCCTTGTAACATGAAAGTTTCTCGCTCTCCATGGCAGGCTCTGTGGTATCAGGCTCCCTCTATTCAGTATAGGCAGGTGTGAGAACTACAGTGTGAGAAACTGTAGGATTTGGAGATTATCCCAGAAATATGCAGTATGGTTCTGCATTTTGTACCCGCAAGAGTGACAGTGCATGGGAAAAGGGGAACATGCAAAATGTATCCGTCTACACTGCCACCCACCCACACGTACATACATCTACATTTGAATTTCCCATTGATCATCATATCGTTCAATCATTTAAAAAGAGAGTCCTGACAGAAAGAAGTGGAAATTTCCATGACATCTCTGTGAAAATCCATATGCAAACCAATGTGTTTTTTTAAATATGTCAAACTGGAGATCAAACCAAATCAAAGGAGTTTTATGAATGATTTGCTAGAGATTTGGGTAGCAGTGGTCACATTGGTTGTCATTTTTGGGAGGGGAATAATTGGCAACATTTGGTAATGATAGAGTAGAAGAAAAATATTATAAGTGAGGATTATTATGATAAATGATGCCATGGCGTACATACAATACACAGTTCACCACAAATCTGATTTACAGTAAATGCAATGTATATTATATGTACGATGTGGGTGCATTTGAGGGTTTGGGTGTGTGACATGATCCCATTTCTTAGTCTAACTAGTCCCAATGAACCTAACTTTTATTGGAAGAATTCTTTGTGATGAGAAAATGAGTGATAATCCCCATACCCAGTGGTGTAGTGGTCCCTGGAGAAGTGGGTATATTCTCAATTTTTGCCCAGAAAAGCGCCCTGTTTTAGAAACAGTGACATGTAAGACTACTCTATTTAGTTTACCAAAATAATCGTCAGTAGTATTTGCTCATTGTCACATAATTTCTGCTGCTTGATCTCAGGGAGGAAGAAATATGAAATTGCTAAACCAATACTGCCCCACAGACTAGTGAGAGATAACTATGCATTTTGAGTGAACTATTCCTTATTCCTGGAATGACACCTATTCTCTCACTTGGCAAGTCAGTAGTTTATTTTGTGTCTTTGAACAGCTGATTTGCAACAGATAGCGTGGGCCAGAGTGTGCCACTATTATAAAATTAACATGACTTGATCAGGAGCAGTTATAGGTATTACTGGTCACACAGGCAGCCTGCATGAATGTAAAATATAGATGAGGCAAACATGGTGTTTCAGTTATTTTTTGAACATATATTTAAATAAAATACTTCAGATATGAATTTGACAATGCATCCTTATTCATAATTTACCTTAGATGAAAAAACGCAAATCATTCTCTTCCACACATCAAAACCAATCAGATAAACTCAAAAGTGCACTGTTGTAAAATAGAAAATAAACACTATTTTAGCATAATAAATTGTACCGGCATCTTTGGCTGTGGGCGAAGAGGCAGCATCTCCTTCACTGACAACATCCTCTCCGACAGGGGTGGGGGGCAGAGCGAGCGTCGACGTTGGTACCGGTGTAGCATCGCTAGAATTAGCTGAGCTGCTGGCTGATGTTGATTCGCGAGGACGTTTAACATTTTGAAATGAAATTTTTGTTTGGATCGCTCGCTTCATCTTACCGGTTCATCACAAAAAGACAAATCATTTCAAGTAAACTTGTAAAAATAAATTTGTCTTTAGCAATATTTACCTCGGCATGACCCACCCTAAAGTTAACCAATCTAATCAGTAAAGGCAGCAAGTACTAGCCAATTAGAGGCAGAGTAGCGTGGGTCATGGCTTCACCATCCTAGGGAAAAAATGGGCAATTTGGCTCGCAGATACTACTGAATGTTGCGCATCAGGGGGGATTTAGAAGTGGGTATATGCAATGCTGACTGAAAAATAAGTATATATAGACTGCATATACCCGCGTATACCCTAGACTACACCACTGCCCATACCCCATCTGGCAGATCTTGTGTAATCTGTGTGTCACCAGAAAACTAGTATTAATTTGTTTTTGGCGTGCAAAATACAGCAAATTAGGTGTCTTCAACTATAATCAATATTTTGCATTGTACACTGACTGTTGGTTAGACCTTGACCATATGCTATAGACATTAAACTGAAAATACAAAGCCCCTGTCATTAATAACTTTTTACTGTCCAATACTCTTATTAGTATATAAGAACGCTATACCACCCTGACCAGAAAGGCACTCACAAGTTATAAATAGACAAATGTCAATATACATGGTTTGTATATTGACACATAACAGTGTTTGTTGTCATCTGCTAGTTTTAAAACAACTAGGAAATCAGCCTAGTTAGAATAATAGCAGCTTCTTTTACTCATATTCTCCTAGTCCCCTTAATCAATGTTATCAATGGCTTTCAATCTGGCCTGCCTCCACCAGACACACTGAAAGTGGAACCTCAATGGAGACAGTTTCTATTTCCCAGACCTATTCCCTTCATGACAGAGCAGGCCCATGAACAATGCGTCTCTGTGCAGTTTGTTTTCTCCAATGATCAACTTGTTTTTAACATCCTCTGTGTTGAGCGGTGGCAATGGAAAGAGTGGGCAGAGCCTGGCCATACTCTGGGTTTCAGTTCTGCAGCGTGAGCCCAGTGGACGGCCTGACAGTTCCAAGGGAGCCCCATACCCACGGGCACCTACGCCAAGCTCTGAGCTAACTGTTTTGACTGGGTATGTGTTGGGTGAGGGGGCACATGCGTACTGTAGCTTTGAGTATGGGAAGTGGCAGAAAAGAAGCTGCCAAGCTGATTTGATTAGCAATTTCCCAAGACTGCCTATTCTAAAGTCTTTCCGTCAAAGCCTGGCCATAATGGTTTTTGTGTTCAATCAAGGCCAGCAGCAAGCATTGGACAAGGCGTGTTGGGAAAGTGGGCTTGGAAGCGCACTAGGTGAAGTGCCAGGAAGTGATGACAGCTGTGTGGTTTGTGGAGCCTCACACCGCACAGACTCCTGAAGAAAAGGTACACTTTGCTCCTCCCTTGTCGCACAAATAAAGTTGTTTTCTCCAAGAGAGGAAAATATGACAGCTAATGCATCTAAACTGCCCTATGTGAACACACGTACAACCCACACCCCTTTCCCACCCTCTCATAAATTTAGATGTTTTGCTTAATTATGGAACCCATTTTTGGGGTGGAGCACATTGGGTCATTTTACTCTGGTGCACAGCTATTGGTAAAGGACACCGAAGATTTCCACTGTTCTTACACCATTTAACCATGTTTTATGACGTTCTCCACTTGAACAGACACACATGCTTCCTTAAGCACACTACAGAGACCAAAGTGGCGAGAACACAGCCCAACAAAGCAAGCTTTCCCTGATTCTTGCACAACAGACCTTTGCCGGATCTGAACGCATGCTAAGCGATGAGCATCAGAGTGTTTCCGTCGTTACCTTGTAAACTGGTTAACTCAGCCTCATGTTGGGATTATGGGAAATCTTGTGGTGGCCATGGAAACAAAAGCATGACTTAATCAGCCTGTTAAAACAGATACAGTGGCCAAGTCATTGGATTATGCCAAGAGACTTGCTGTATACCACACTGCTAGACAAAAATGAAGGAAAACATATTGGAGTATTGATTTTATGTTTTTCTGTAGCAGGACGCGAGAGATCATGTTGGGAGGATAATTCTGAGTAAAGGGGAAAAATAAAGAACAGACCATTGCACACAAGTGAACCTCAGGTGAACTGGAATAGGAATGTTTACTATATGATAGACCTCCCACATGGAGCATAAATACTAGGTCTCTTGGTTAGGCTTGGGTATTAACAGAATTTTGTGGGATAATAATGCAAAATAGGGGCTAATGCATTTCCTTTTTAGGCAAACAAACATCACACAGTTTATTTAAAAGTGCAATGATGTAATGTCCTATTTTTATGATGTGGCGTTGCACATACACCATTTAGATTGGATATACAAACTGAAATAGTTATTGTTTTTTAAAACCATCAGCACTGTGAATTTCTATCACAGCACCAGGAAATCTCCCAAGAGTTTGTAAATAATTAATGAAAACCCCAAAACACGGTTTCTTAAAGTCTTCTTAAAGTCTCATAGAAGTCTCCAATAACTGCTTGGCAATAGTGTGGTGGTAACCAACAGACCATTACTAGGACGCCATTGCTGTCTGTGGCTGGGGTGGCGCTGTGTCTTCTGAGCATAGATCTGGCTTAGGCCAAAATTTTGTGTGAAGTGGCTAAGCCAACAGCATCCAAAACCACTGAGGTTCCGAAAGCAGTGTGACGCACAACAGCAACAAGAAGCAGTCAACCCCCTTTAGCAATTACAGGCTGAAAAGCTACAATGTGACTATACCATCACACATATAAACTATGAGCATACACAAGCATTAAACAGCAATAATAGGCAACCCAAAACATAATTTTTACAATAGAGTTTTTAAGACACTAATAAACAGCATGAAGGATGATCTTTATTTCAGATTGTAAACCTGAAATGTATAAAATTCATACTGTTGTAACTTAAAATAAGCTACAGTCTTAGTAGTATAATTAATGATACCAGCATG
Source organism: Triplophysa rosa (assembly GCF_024868665.1). Lineage (NCBI taxonomy): Eukaryota > Metazoa > Chordata > Actinopteri > Cypriniformes > Nemacheilidae > Triplophysa > Triplophysa rosa. The sequence goes on along the minus strand of NC_079907.1, from coordinate 17,121,531 downwards.
GGTAGTCATAGCATTTGCACAGCTGTAATTACATGTCATTAAATGTCATTATAACAATAGAAATAATAGTAATCCAATGAATTGCAAACGAGCCAAAGCAAAGATAGTATAGACCCCTTTTTTGTTGGTAAACATCATGACATGTTTTTGTGGGCAGAAAGATTACCCTGGCCGCTTTACTAATGCAAGCGAGCACGTTTTGATAGCTTGTTTTTTGACAATGACTGGAGAGAATCCAATTTAATTTGAATATGTAAGGTCAGTCACAGCCTGGAACTGTGACTGTTGTTGAAATAGTAAACTTTACACGACCTGTACACGCTCAGTCAAGGGATGGATGAAGTGTCAGGATTACATTACCTCCAGTTAAGTAATCTGACATCCACACATACCACATAGAGAAAGAAGCCAACCGTGTATAGTCAAGACAAACTAAGAGAGAATAACGTTACATATTTAGATGCCTATATGTACTAACAGTGACAAACGTTAGCAAGATGCAGCTTGAACACACACCTGACACATAACATGAGCCTTCTCACTGTTCCCTGTCCCGAGTTTCTACTTATACACTCATGAATACTGTAGAAACAGCGGCGACAAACAGTTTTCTTTATGTTTAATCTCCGGTGGTTGGCTAACTGCTAGTTGTACAACTAACAAAGTTAGCTTGTATATGCGCTAAAAAAAGGTTAAGGTTATGTGAAAAAAACGTAACTTGTTCTCCGGGTCCTGATTAGGTGGGGATACATGAGAAGTTTTTAGACACATACCCAAACTATAATCCAATACAATAGTTTATTAAGTGATAAAATGTGTGCGCTGTAAATGCAAGCATCTTTGATGATTGTTTCTGTGACGTCTGCTAGTTTTATTGTGTTTAACTACAACTGTCGTCGTTTTTTCTGGCAATGGTATGCGTTAAAATGTCAGATTAGAGCCTTCACTCTGTTGATTCTGGCACTCAAAAACACAGCAAGATGATATTTTAAACTCCTTATGTAGCTGACTCTGAGCTGATTTGTATTGGCTGCCTCCAGTTTTCCCCTTGTTTTTCCTCCAGCTAAGACCGTGACGTAATCGTGACGTCGGCTCAAAAGGGGTCTATAAACTCTGACATAGTGGAAATGTGAAGCAGATGTGCTTCCTTCATCCAAGATGCTGTCGGATGGCTTTATCAGCCCCAGCCCTCAGGGAAATGCCCCTTAACCTTGAGCACACCACTAATTCTCTGTTCATCTCTTCCATTCTATCCGATACATCTGCTGCAGCACCTCCATCTGAGGTAATTCGGATTTTCCTTATTTCTATTTAATCTCACTCATCCTTCTTCGTGTACTTGTAGTTATGCATTTATAGTTTTCCACTGAATCCTAAATGCTCGCCTGGAGAAGGTTAAAGATCTCAGAGTGGATCAGCTGTTAGTACCAAAGCAGTAAAAACCAGTGCATTGTCTTCCAGATGAACTACTATGAGGAGCTAGCAGGTATCAGAGCTGTTATGAACCCCCCTGAACCCCCCAGACCCAGACTTATTATCAGACAGAGCCCGTATTCTGCCCTTAAGCCCAAACGGCCTGTGCTTTGGAAGCAGATCAGCTGCAGATCAGAGAGTAAGTGTCAGGGCAGCAGGCCAATGCTAATGGCAAATAGCAGGATAAGAACCATATGACAAAACTCTCAGTTCTTCTGCCACACACCTGGGGAGAAGTGAAGACTCTGGTTAGAGCCATAGCTGAAAGAGCCACAGATCCGACTGCAACACTAAAGATCGTCAATGCACTCTTTTTTGCGATGCTCGAAATGACATCATGTGATATGTTTTTTTAGGTCTAACTCTTCAAGCTTTGGTCTTGTGTTTGACTTCTTAACCTCATAAGTCCCCTTCCAACCTAGTCCTCACATCTTTTTCACATCTTAATGCAGAAGGGCTTTTATATGTTGGACTCATTCACAGCGTTCCCTTGATGGCATTTGTTTCCTTGCGCTCTTTATTATTCTCAAGACGATCATTTAGCATTTTTTAATAGGCTGTTCTAAATGGTAATGATGTGAGATCCCAAACTGCCGACAGATTTTGAAAACTTGGAACCTTACTGTAGAGAGTGGGTCACACAGAACATTCAAAGCCATTAAGGTGCATTGACATACCAAGGGCATACGTTCAGTCTCTCTTCATCTAGATTGACTCTGTTTGCTCTCTCCTTTCTGCTTCTTCTTTTAGCACCTCTTGTTGTTTTTTCATCCTGCCTGTTTCAGAAACACTACAGCCCTCCCCTACTAAGAGTTAATGTTTGTGATTCTGCATGATCTCTTGTGCCCGCACCTTCTATACTCCTAATCACAGTGTTGCTCAAGACAATGATTTCAAAACAGGGCAATTAGTGTAATGTTGGTGAACGTCTGGCATATACGGATGTTTCCTATTAAAATCATTGTTGGCTTCAGCATCCGACTCAACTGCTTTCTCTCTTGGCAGAGGAACTTCTCTTGCAAATGAGCTCTGTGAAACCCTATCCCCCACTGGATTCAAAGATGTTGTATCACTGTATGTAGAGTAAGTCCAGATGAGTTTATTCCTCAATATATTCCTCAAACAGTTCATACCAATGAACTGTGGTGAAGGTCTGGTATTAAAGACTGTAACAAGTGACTGGTTTTCACCTTAAAGGAATAGTTCACCCAAAAATGAATTTTACTCCATAATTTACTCACCCTCATGCCATCCTAGGTGTTTATGACTTTTTTCTTAAGATTTGATCAGGGGTACAACTCTGGTCTGACAGGTGGGGGGACCAAGTGTTGGGTAATAGTCAAATTTACATTTTAATATTGAATGTATTGTGAAAATAAACATAATAATAACACAAAAACATAACTTTTCATTAATTTCACAATTTATTTGATGGAAAAATGTAATGTGTCCCCCTCACTTATTGAAACACCCTCTTTCATTTAATGCTTAATTTTTGAGTGCACAAAGTCTGCAAAAGAAATTCCCACTAGCTCCACCCACTAGTATCTGGTATATAGTGGTATCTGGATTTGATGCTGAGATACACGGAGCCCAGGTGCCGCCTTTACACATATTGTCATCCATACATGGCCTCAATATGCTCAAAATATTAACTGTTTTTACTCACAAATATATCACTTCACTTTAGAAGACATGTTTAACCCCCTGGAGTGAGATGGATTAGTTTTATGATGAAAATTTGTGCTTGATGGACAACAAGCAAAAAATGTGCTACTCTCTAATGCTATTACCAAGCTGGAAAGAGCCAGGATATTTTATATTGTGTCCGACTGAAAAAAGAAAGTCTCATACACCTAGGGTGGCATGAGGGTGAGTGAATTATGCATTAAAATGTATTTTTGGGTGAACTATTCTAATAGTCCTCTGACATGCAGAGGCAATTTGACAGATATATCCTTTGAAGGAATAATGCAGGTTAATGATTTTTATTGGATTACAGTAGACTTTATGGGTTTATACAGTTTGTATACGTAGTTTTACGCATCAGTTTGATAAGGTAGCTTTGGTTGTACTCCAGAATAATTTTAGACCGTAAATTAAATCTTTGCCATCTGTGAACCAGCCATGTTTTGGTTGTTGCCAGGCGAAGCATCACAAATCATACTTGGAGAATGCTGACGCAAAAGCTCAAAATAAAAGGGTCTTTTCCCTGCTCCACTATATTAGAATGTGACCTAACCACTAAAGCAACTCAAGCACAACATGGTCAGATGTTTAAATGAAAACTGAGGTGATGGCTGCCTCCCAAGATTTTCTCATAATCTGACCTTAAAATTTATAACATTAGCTGCATAAGGGCACAAAATCAAGAGCCGAAAGAAGTGCAGATGAGTAAGAGAGACGATGCCTCTGTGACATTAGGCCAATGTTTTCACTCTGTAAATTTTGGTTTTAGAGTCCTGGGATTGGATGATATGTATTTTTGTTTCCATGTCATCCATTTCTGTTTCATCGGAATGCAGAAAATGCTGGAATCACCGGGAGGGTGTGGCCTGGTTGCAGTCGTTGCAGACAAGTTGCCAGTCCTTCTGTAAAACCAACAAATGGAATTCTCTCAGTCTCCTTTGATAATCCTCATCTCTGCTCCCCCCGCTGTCGAAACGTTTTCTCTAAGGCTGAACAGTAGTGGGGTGTCCTCAAAGCAAGCAGGGATCTACCATTGTCAGTCTGTGGGGGTGTTTTGATTGAGGGTGAGGTGTATGGTGGTGATTATTTGACGTCAAGGGGAGCTTGAGCAGAAGCAGGCGACGGCCTCTCAGTTTGTTTGCATAAGAAATATTAGTGTTTTGTCGTGGGAAAGCATGGCTGTGGACGTCTATAAAGCCATCTTGGATTAAGACTGGGGGCTGAGGTGGCAGATAATGTTTCTTTTGGTTAATATCCACTCTACATACCTGATAATCCCAATGATGGAAACAAAACATCCACTATAATGACCTCAGCCATAAAGCAGGCCTCAAAGGTTGGGGCTTTTCTTAATAACCTTCATCTGTATAGGAGAATAGAAAGGACAGGGGGATATCCCAGAATCCTTCGGTGTGTGGCGAAAGATAAATGAGGAGCATATATCTACGTGCGCGTATATATCCATGTGCGTAAGTTAGATGGAAAGAGAATGCACATCTGGTTCTAACCTAAAAACACAGCACATATGGAAGTGATCAGTTAGCTGTTGGCTGGCATGACGTCTCTCGCACAGGAGCATTTTTTGATGGAGAGGGGTACACATATCCTGAATGGCCTCTGTGCGTTGCCTGTGATGGTTTCTGAACCTGACTCAATTAGATGTGAATGGAATCCTGGGACAGTATAGGAAATGATCAGTATTCCCCTCCAGTAGTTCCCAATAGTAATCAGAACTGCTGACAAACCTGCAGGAGTGCATGAATATAAATATTTTACATAATTTTTCCAGGATCATATTATGTGAGCAATGCTTTTCACACTCACATTTCACTTTAGTTCTATAACCATAGCCTACTGTACAGTATGTCAATTTTTTTACTTCAATTGTAGATCATTTAATTTATACTAAGACATTTTTAATTTTTATTCATCATCATAATGCCAACCCACATGTATGGCTTCCCTCATCTGAAGATTTTAAATAGATAAATGTCATGTTTTAGTTCTTGCATGTTTCATGTCTAATTTATCACATGATATTTAGTCATGATACACACAAAACCAGTGAGATTATAGAAATTATAAGGTACCATTTATTTTGCTTTGTTTGTTTTGATCTTGCTAAATAAGTTAAAATCATCAGTTGTTGTCTTATACACGCATCTTTTCAGAAGATATTTATCAATCCACTGGAGTTGTTTGATTACAGCCCTCTTGAAAAAAAGCAGCATAATAGTGATTAAGTATGTTTCGAAGCATGGTAGCTAGGTTGAGCTGGTTTAAACTAGCCATGTGTTGGTCCGTAGCTGGTTTAAGCTGGTCCTGAGCTGGGAGAACGTTGCTTGGGACCAATTTATAGGACCAGTGCTTCTTGGTTCATCAGGGAAGGTGCCACACTCTGCGGCCATGTTAACAAAGTCCTCCGTGTAGCTATTTTAGTCAAAGAATTACGAAAGTTCTATTTTCTTTAGTGGAACAAGACTGATATGTCTAAAATTACTTGTCACAAATAAAGCAACATATTTTTCATCAACATTTCAACCTGATATAAACTGGACCATTAATTATTTTCCTTAAAACTTTTTCCCAGGACATTTTTTTATCTGGAAAGAAGGACTTCCATAGCTAGGGCGGCCATATTAATACATGAATAATTGCATTCATAGTAACAAAACTGCTATTGTTAACATCTCTTATCTTTGATGGCATCAGCTAAAAAAGAAAGTCACATACATGTGCAATGACATGAGTGTGTAAATTGTTATACATTATTGATTTCAGTGAAACAACTGAACACTCATTAAAGCCTTGTGATCTGTAACAAAGGAACTCATATTCAAACGAAAAACGTAATCTGAAAAAATCACAGGTGTGTGAAAGATTTGGGGAATATTTTGCAACTGAGATAATGCGGAAGTGTTAACTGTCAGAGCACAGTGAAGCGGTAATCATATATTAGCAGATGGGAGTGCTGATGGGACTGAACTGAGTATCATCCGGCCTCACTTTTACACTACATGCAACCACATCACATAATCATGATTATGATGTAAAAAAAAAGTATTGATCTCATTTCCTCTGAAATAATTTTCCGATTATTAGCTTACATTCACGCTGATTTATCAGCACCATATTTAATGTTGCAAAGAAGATGTTCTAAGAAGGTACGTACTTATTAGAAATTTCTCACATCAGACAACATAATGTTATTATTTTAAGTGTATGTATGGATTATACTATCATTATCTTTGATAGTACTAGTCAAAGATTATTTGCCACACATCTGTTTTAACAACAGTAGCTGGTCTGGCTAAAGTACATCTGTTGTTATGTCTGGAGTGCTGATGCCATCCTATAAAAGCCAATTATAATGGATATGACCATTATTGAGAGGGTTGCTGCTGAGGTAATTTCCTGTCAATGTTTTGGCCCGCCTCTCTGAGGGTGGTCAGTGAGAATGTGGGCCTCAGCATGTGGGGCTGTCTGGATTGTCTGGGGCCCTGATGGATCAGCTCCCAAGGCAACTCCTCATTCATCACTTGGAGGACCAACTCATACACAAACACACACACAGGAAAATTCTCTGTTGATGCTTAGAGGTCTGTGGTCTAATTTCTCTTGACATCTAAAATTGTCACTCATTTCGTCCAAATGTTTTTTTCTCAGTGAGTAAGAGCTCCACTGTCACATCATTGACAAGCGTTTGTGTTTTGAAAAGCTGACGATGATGAATGTGAAATCAGTGGGAGGTGATACAGCATTGTGCCTAATATTCTGTCAAACTCAATGATACGTATTTGTGGCCATATCAGCTGCAAGGAAGGGAAAAGTTTGGAGACTACGTGATTCTAATGGATGCCGGTTGGATGGATTGACAAAGAAGGGAGGCGTGAGTTTGATTAAAGATCGCCTATGGCACTATCCCAGTTTTACTAGTGATGGGTGTAAAATCTTCAGGTCCTCTTCTTGTCCTTTATGTTAAACCTGATTTGATTGACAGATCATGGAGGTCTGATTGCATTGTTCTGCCTACTCACTATAGCAACCACATAGGCCCACAAGCTGCTTTGAAGATCTCATATCTATGGCACTGAATGTCAGATAGCTTTAGGTGGCTTCATAACTAATGGTAGATTCTGATGTTAAGCCCATTGCACATTGAGTCCGAAATTTGCGTCCGAAATTTCCGCACATTAAAAAATAAGTACGACCTCACGTTATGTCAATCACATTTACACACTGCCTCCGATATTTTCGTCCGTCATAAAAAAATTCGGAACGGGTTCGATTTTATGCGTTTTTCGCATCCGTCAAGCATTTTGAGTGGCCTTTTTTAACAATTCAGAGACACCGTACAAACAAGAGCCAAATACGAAAAACGCATACGAAAATTTCGGACTGTATGTGCAAAGACCTTTAGACAAACGCTGCCTGTCAAATGACAATGTGTGAAACGATCGAAAGGGACATTCACAAACTGTATTGTTATGGAGTTTCAAACTATCCATTCAATAAACATCTGTGGTGATTATGTGATTCTGTCCAACAAGGCTCTCTGGTTGTTAGAGACATTGTATCATATCATCCTGTATCTCTGCACATATGCATATTAATTTGTATTTGGCACAATCTAAACCACAGATTATTTCAAGATGAAAATGATGACCACAGGGTTTTCAAACACCTTTGAGGCATTTCATGAGTTAATGTGGAACAGATGTATGTGCATATGTCCACGGGTGAGAGAGAGAGTGTCTGTCTAACTGGTTCTCACAGCAGTCTGTTTGCCAGGTCTTCATAATGTCCATCATGTTCTTACCTGTTAGTCCATCTGTGGACTAAATGGATAACCAGGAAATAGTATAGTGGAAATTTTATGCAAGACAATTTAGAGTGGAGAACACAGGGCCATAGAACCTTCTGGATTTCATTATTTCCTCAAATATCAGAAACGCTTTCCTCAAAGAAACAATTTATTGGTGAACCAGATGCAACAAAATATCCCTTTACATTCTTTTCAAAATATTTATGAAGATATTTCATGCTTGGTGCTGTATTCATCCGTCCCCAGTCCTCTGTCAGCCACATGTCAAGCTTTTGGATCATGTCTCATTTTGTTCAAGTCAGAAGCAAATGACCTCATTCTAACCCTCTCTCACTGGACTGAAAGGACCCCCTAACTCCACCAGACACCCTTTTCACTGACTGATGGATGAATTGGGACTGGCATCCACCCCCGTACCCAGATGGGGGACGTCCTGTTTGAAGGATTGGGATAGGGGTTGGTGGAGCGAGTTGTACACGTGGGGTGAAACTGAACTGGATTTTCACTCATCCTTAACTCCCTCTTACCTGTCAATCATTTTGACAAATGAGAATTACATCATCAGTGTTCTGATATGAGACGAGAGGGAATAAATCAACTGGGGTTGCCGTAAATATCTGTTCATGCTGGTCGGCCAGCATTTTAAAAGTCAGAATTGCGTAACAAAAATGATTATGCGTGAATTTCACACAGGAGCGAAATGTGACAAAGCTAATGACCTGAACCGTCTTCAAAATAAAGACTCTGTTGAGTCAATCAGAAATTGAGCAGATAAATATTGTTCGGAAATACTTCAAACTATCAAGTTACTGTCTGTAAAACCAGTGTTGATGAGAATACCCTTTCTATACACACTGGGTTATTTTTCTGTCCACGAAGCACAAGATGTTCTTAATATTATCTACGTCTTTAACACATCCATCCGCTACTCCTTTATTGCTTTCAGATGCTTTTTGATTGTGGTGTCCAATCTTAAACGAGATTTAATAACGTAGTAGATTTTGCCAACTTTAGCAATGACCTGTGAAAGGGTATCCCTTTTCATTCGCAAGTTCTTGTTGGTTAAGTAATCTGTCTTCTGTCCAAGTTTTTTTGTGTGTGTGTTCAAGCATGGATGAGATAATCAAGGAGACACTCTGCAATGGCTAAGCATGAGTTGGAGAGATTGTGAATGAGAAAAGTGTAAAGGAGGTAAATCTGGAAACCAAAAGTTGTTTTGGTCTTGTTGTGCTTGTTAAGAGGTGAAATTACAAACTGACTGAGGTCAGCAATGGGAGTCAGTTGGTCTGGCCGAGAACGAGAGACATGAGAAGCAAGAAACTAGAGGCTTAAAAAAGAGGAAGTAGATTGAGAGGATGCCTTGTAGCAGGGCCGGGTTTGGGGGCATTTCCCCCTGGATTTTTCTTAGTCCCCTCCAAAAATATCCAGCTAACAATGAAAAAACTATTGTTTTATTTGTATTGATATTAATTTAAATCTATGAAACTTGATGTATTAATGACACCAAGACCACTTACATGTATGTGTCAAAAGCCCGTGGAAAATTTGATTCCTCATGTCATAACCACTCTAAAACTGTTCGTTCAGGCAGTGTATCAATATCGTTACAACTGTATTACATCCATTGTAATACAAAAATATGACTAAAACGTGTGCATTTTTTAATTTAGCAGATGCTTTTATCCAAGTGACAACAGCCTTTTTTCTTTTATCAAACTATGTGAGATCAAATGGATTTGAAGTGCACCAAAATATCTGTTTTTGCTGCCTGTCTGAACAAATCCTACGTAGCTGCAAACTGATGTCAATATGAGTAAGCCAATGAACTGCCACAATGAAAATTCCACTCAGAGAATGGGTCACAGACACTTTAGTACTAAATGTCAAAAACAGGCCTGAACTGTTATGCTAGCTCACCTGGTGTCTTCTTTCTAGGTTCAGCTGTTGTGTCAGACATTTTTAGCTCATATTTATAGGATTTAAACTAAATACTCCAGACACAGTGAAACAACATACTCCATATTTCTTACAAGGCAAAAATTCTTAATCTGATCTGAGTGCAACTTCGTTTTAACAGCAAGTTTGTTCTATTCTGCACGTTTGTGGCCTAGGGGTGAAACCGTTTTACTATAGACAAAGATCCTCAGGTGAAATACAGATGTATAAGGGCTTTTTGATGTTTGCTGAGTCACTAAGAGAGTCTATAATCAGTGTCAACTCGTCTTGAGAAACTCATCCTGTAGTGATGATTCTTCCCTGTCTCATAGTGGTCTCTGATAGATCTCCCTGAGGCTACCAATCTGTGGTGTATGAAATCATAAGGAGTTGCGTAACCCCACATAAAAACACACATGCAACCTCAACCACATGAAGTTCACGGTGCGTCAGGTGTTGAAACAGAGTATTTGGAATTGAGTGTGTGAGAGAAAGAGAGACAGAAAGATAGGAAGAGATAAAAAGTGACGAATTGCTACATCTGTTGGCTGTGCAGTGCATGCCTCTGTTAATCTCTAGTGATATATGTACCGTCAAGACATAAAGCCTAGCAACTTGTGTGGTTGTGGAGTTGGCTGCGAACGTGTGTGTACATATGTTTTATGTACTAAGTAGGTCACATTTTCACAGAGGTCTGTCCTTATGTTTCTGTCGATCAGTGGAAAACAAAACTCACAATAGAAGAAACGCCCCAAAAGCCCCTCAAAAAAACATTCGCCTACATCTCATTCTGACTTCTAACACATGTGTCTCTAACCTACACGAATGTAAACATGAAGAATAGAAAGACTACAGAGTGTTCGCTCTGAGGATTCTGTATAAATGTTTGTATCTACTGGGGCTGCAGTTACTCAGTGGCCTCACCAGCTGTGCAAGCAACTGACTCTGTGCAAATGGAGGTCAGGAAGTGATAACCCTCATACAGATGAATTATGTTTGTGTACATGTGTTTTCCTGTGTGTGTAGGCCTATGTGTGTTCCTGATTGTCAGATTTTTTCGTGGTTGTTTGCCTCCAACACTGTGAAGCTCCTCAACATTTGTTTCTGTCATACAGCTGTTGGTGGTGTTCAACTAGGAGCATTTTCTCTGAAGAAGCAAACAAGAAAGTACCTCCTCAGAACAAAATAATAAAAATGATGATGATGATTATTATTATCATTATAATTATCATGTTCTGAGGAGGCACTTTAATAATAATTAGTAGCCTATTATTATTATTATTGTTCGTAAAAATCAAATCAAATAAAAAGCAATGTGCAAATTTGTGTCTTCAACCATTCAGAATAAAGTATTAATATCATCCAAACAAAGTATGTCATTTTAAAAACACAACTTTTAGGGGTCTTGTTTTTAATATAGTATTATTTTAATAGTATTATTTGGATACAAGCAAAATATGAATATTAATACAAATATTATACATTTAATTCCTTTAAGTAAAAAAGTGTGTTTAAATGAAAATAGGACTTTCTTTGCTTCATTCCACATTCCATATTCCACTGTGTTTAGCCTATTCGCCTGAACCTGAAGCTGTGTATCCAATAAAACACTTATGTCTTTCATTCAGATTGAATGTGTTATGGTTTAGTTTTGACTCTGTTTTAGTTATGGGTGCTGCCACACATTTAGCAATAACACAGTCATGTGTATCAGATGGAGGCCTTGCATCTGCCCCAAAAGGCCATAAAAAACCCACACTCGTCATGGTAAAAGCCTCTAGTCCAAACAACTGTCCTCCCATACTGAATGTCCACACCTTCAGCAGAGCCTGGTAAACCTTTCTTGGTTCATTATCTTTCAGGACAGCTCAGGTCATCACATCTTTGTCACTACATTTACATATTTTCTAAAAAGAGCAGACGTGTGCAGAAAACACTTTTTTTTCTATTCAGACTTCCAAACTCTGAACTCGAAGCCAGACACATACAGATTGGTTTTTAAGGCTTCTATGTCTCAGACTTTAAAACTGGCCTCTCAATGTAAACTCCTTCCACCCTCTGAACTGGGTTCAGTTACAGAGGAGGTACGGACTGTGTGCTGTGTGTATTTACCCTGGTTAAAGATGTTATTTCTACCACATGAGCCGACGCTGGGAGAGCCTGCGTTTAAATGTAATCATACTTAGTGAACTGATCATAGGCGTTCTACCGTAACGGGATATGTGTGTAGCGGGGTAAAGATGGTCGCTGCTCTGGAGGAGTTGAATGGGTAGATATGGTGGAGGGCCAAGATTTATTTATATAGAGATATGAGATGGAGGTGTTGTCCATGTCACACGCGTGATGTCTCGCCCCACATATCATCTGCTTCGCTCAGACCATGTGTTTGTGGCCGAGCTCTACAGTTGGGTTAGTCTGGAATAATTTGAACCCTTCAAAATATCATTGATTAGCGTGAAGGGTATTTTGTATGTATTTATGCACTGACAAAGCTTGACGGAGTCAGATGAAGTAATACCACATGACACTGCTTTGCCTTTGGTTTGACGTGTATGTCAAATGCACTGCTTGGGTTCTTTTTGAGTTAACGCAAGGCTTATTCATTTTGTTGTATTTCTCTGAGCCGTGGTGGTTAAATGCCAAATACTAGATAAAACAAACTGTGCTTTAACCTTGAAACCACTTCCTTTTCAAGATTCTTCTGAATAATGAGCCTTTGATAAGGTGGCAGAGGAAGTGAATGCAATATAAAAAAACAGTAAAATAACCCAAACTATGTTGCGGTTTTTAAAGGAAAAGTTTATCCTAAAGCAAATGAACAAGCCACAAATAAATAAATAAAATATAAATACATAATAAAATAAAAATGCTCATTATAAAAACACATTTTCAAGCTGTTATTCTTCTATGGAATACATAAGACTCAAATAATCAAAACTTTTTTATATTTATTTGAATCTTTAATGTGACAAAATAACATTATTTATTTGTTATTTCCTAGTCCTCTTGTAATGTTAATGTTGAGAACTATTAAATGTTAATGAAAAAAAATAGAGCACCATGTCAGGTTTTTTGTATTAAAACAGGTTTAACATACCTAACGGAGAATGATATTTGGGTAGTTGACAAATAAATAAAATAAATAATTAATGTTTCCTATATAGTGTGACAGCAAAATTTTTGAAAAAACCTAACAATGAAGCTTATGCTATTTTATAATATAAATATAAATATTATAAAATAACATAAAATTATATATTATTATTAACTGTTTGGTTGCAACATTTTTGCTATGTTAGGGTGGGTTAGGGTTATAACACATGTATGGTTTTTGTCAACTACAGTAAAACAGAGGAAAATACAGTTTCCTAGAGAGTTAACAGATGTGATTACTGAAGAACAGATGAACTGTATAAAAAACAGGCGTTTAAAGATTTTTCGAAAATTCCCCTTTTGTGTTCCATGGAAAACATATCACAGAATACAAAGGAAAATACAGTTTACAACACAACACAATTGAACTTTTATTTTTGAACAAACTATTCCTTTTATACTTAACACAAATAAAATATTTCAGGTTTTATAGACCTGCATGCTCACTTTACAAAAGTTGTATCACATAACTTTTTCTTGCATTCATTCATGAAATATTTCAAAATGCATGCATACTCCTTGTCATCGAGTATTGTTACAGTAATAAATCGTTCATTTATTCAATTCAGAGGTCCAAGGGAGTCACGCCACACCAAACTGAACTGTGGACTTGTAACTTCCTGTGCTGTAGGCGTCTGTTGCTAGGAAACAAGTGGCCCACTCTGTCAATTTCAGCTGGGGTGAAATGCAAGGGTTTTTCTTCAGATTTTTTCTATGAGGTTTGGCTGGCCATCTTTTATTGATGTACAGTTTCCTTTGAGTCGGAATGAGACCTTCTGTGGGCCAGGACACTTTCAAAAGAGAGGAAATGGGGGTGTGTTCAGAGGTCAAATGGTCCCTTTTGTGGGGCTCCTGGGGGACAATGACAATGGGGTGATGCTATGTAGGGGCGAAGGGGTGAGATCCTTCAGGACAGACAGGGGTATAACAGGTTTGGGGAGGGGAGATGCTGTATGTTGCCAGAGTAAATGCGAAAATGTAAAGTACAATTTAGATAAAGGATAAAGGAAAAGAATGAATGAATGAAAGAGTAGGCTCGTGAGGATCATGAAAGTTTAACTGCACTTCGTACTGTAAAAAAAGCAGCATAAGCAAACATGTTTACCTGGGGGGGGTTTGAATAAGCAAATGCTCCCGATGTTTTTAATAAGTTAGATGCACATGCAACAGAGTAGACTGGCTTTTTATGGCAATGGAAACGAGGCCACAAAATAATTAGGGTTTCCATGTTAATAGAATTTTTTTTGTACATTGTAATTTAGTGGGTGTTTGATGAAACAATGCAGTGAATCACATGTTGTTCTATCGTAAAACAAAGTTAGCTTAATTAAATTCTCTATTTTCTCACAGACAATATACATATGATACCGATTTCTGCTGTGGCCATATGTAGGTATGTATGTTTTTAATACGGATAGTGCTCCAGAATCGTCAAGCTTGCTTTGTTAGTAAAATGGGAAGTTGCCAGATTCTTATTTTTTTCACCCTTATTTTGTGTTGTTATTTTGCATTTGAAAGGACCACCCATTGGGCTCAGAGGACAGAGATTCCCTGCACACAGCCTCTTCGGAATATTAATGGGTTTCTCCTGGGAAAACTGCCCACAGAATGGGCCACTCCATTGCTGTCTCTGTTTCCGCTCAGCTGTCCTCAGGGTACATGAGGATGTGCACTCCCTCCCTCAATCCAGCCTGAACAAATCTCAAGTACACCTCAAAGCTTTTGTATTGATGTTTAAGAACTCTTGAAGCTGAATGTTTCGCCGATTATTTCAGAATGTCAGTAAAATATATTACTTCTTTTATTTTGTCATAAAAACAGAGCAGCAGCTACATTTATTATGTCAAATTCCTTGGTCTCATAACATTAATCAATAATAAGACAAATTGATTGAAATCACATTGGGGATAAAGGAACAGCTGCTTCAAGCAGTGTGAAAGGTGACGATGATGCTGATCAATATTGGTTTTCATCACCAGATATATATAGTTTCCAATCAATTGCAGAACTAAAGGCTGCCCAGTATGCGAGACATTTCATCTGTCAGCTCCCAAGTTTCGGCATTATGAGAGTGACCATCCTAATGGCTTCTACAGATGGCAGAAGTTGTGCTATTTTGCTTCAGTCCTTTTTACTTTTATCTATATTTCAGTTTTTTTGTCATTTACCTTTAGTCAAATTCATAATTTCCTTTACGTCTCTTAGATGAGCGTTGTATTTTCTCTATTTTAAAAGTAAAATAATAATAATCTATAACAATAAAACCTTTTCTAGGCTACCTAGTTAGGATATTACTAGGACATTTTGTCACCAGATTTTATCCGATTCATTCTGTTTTCTAATATCTGTACTCGTCATTTTGCAATTCAATGCATCATTGTTGTTTGTTAACTCTGTTTAATTTAAAAAAATGAATAATTAAAATACATTAGTTGTATTTTAATTTATACAGTAAACCTGAGTTTTTTTTTCTCGATTAGAGTTTTGGGTTCCTCGCCACCGTTTAACATACTGTTTTTTTGCACTATTTGCCTGGCCGGGGGGCTGCTTTAGAATTAGAATGTTAAAGTTTTACTTAATTAACATTGCATATTGGAATTTATAGTCTGTTATATTTGACTTGAGCTTCTCTCTCCTTTATCTTAAATGTGTGCTCTCACTGTGCGTGCATGTCTGTGTGCGTGCGTGTCTGTGTGTGTGCATACTTGTACATGTGTGTACGTGCGTGTCCGTGTGTCTGGTCATCCATGTGTGTGTGTCTATGTCTATGTGTGTTAGTACGTGTGCATATTGTGTGTGTGGAGTGTTTTATATGTAGGTATGTCTGTCTTCTGTTTTCACATTTTTCTTGTTTTTACAGGTACAACTTTAATTGTTTTGCTTATAGTCAATATGTCTCATACAGCTGTTTTGTAACAATGAAAATTGTAAAAAGCGCTATATAAATAAAGTTGAGTTGAGAGTAATGCAAAATAAAACAGGGATTCAATGAACTGTCTCTTTTATTTAAAGCGTTTTATGCAAATGTTCCATCAGACTTCTCTTTTCAATCTAGAGCGAATTTAATAAATGAATCAGTTCTCAGCTGTTTCAGGACATCAAGTACTGTAATAACTTAACTGTCACAGTCCCGTCTGTTCCCTGTCTGTTTTCCCATCCGTGACCCTAGGACTACATTTCCCATCATCCTTCACGCTCCCTCACCTGTCCCTCGTCTCCAATCTCCCACACATGACAGCCATCATGCTTATCACCGGACTCTATATATACTCATTCTGTTCTCCCCATCATTGTCTTGTCTGTGCCATACTACCGAGTGTTAATGTCTATGTTAACCTTATGCTTATAGTATATCTCCATTGTATATATCTTGTTTAAATATATAATATATATTAAATATATTGTGTTTGGAACCTACCCCGTCAGTGGTCTGTGGCATACTGTTACATTAACACAGCAACAAACTTTTTATATATGTAAGACTCGACAATATAAAAATTAACAACATAAAATATATAAAATATATAAAATAGCCTGGCTAGAAATATTTACAGTTTAGTAAATGCATAAACAGAGGTTACACATCTAATAAGTAAACCCAATAATATAGTCTGGGTTGTGAAGATCTGTTTTTGAAGAACAGGGTATTTATGTCACACAATATTTGCATGTTGACATTCGCCTTATTTGGCGATACTTTTACAAAGAAAACATGGTAGAATTTGATCGGACGCATCACCTTCCATGTCAAGAAAAACAGGAAATGGAGAATTTGGACAAGAATTTTCAGTTCCCTTTAAAAGGCGATTTTTTTTTATCTATTTATTTTGCTAATACATTTTTATTGTTAGCAGAATAGTTATATAGCAAGCATTTTATTATTTACACTGATTTTTTCCTGTAGCATGTGAGCTGTGACTCATATGGTCACAACCCACCAGTTGAAGTAAATAATGATACAGTTTGCACCTATTTAAAATAGAAATGTCTCATCTCATATCCTGGACAAATGTTAGTTCTGTGGCCATATATGCATATGGTTACATAAATAACTGCTACTTATATTGAAACAGCTGTGACCAATACACTTTTAACCTTCCACTGGATTGCCATTTATTACTGTGGGCTGCTGCCATCTCCTCACTCATTAACATGTTTATTAATATTATCGCCTACTTACAAAGTGATAATAATAAAGTGATATCTGTGAATATTTACCTTTTTATCGACTAAATTATGCAATAGGTCTCTGCAATCAAGAAACGTATTTTAAAAACCATCATTTTAAAGTTAAAAATACATCATTTGTAAATATGTGTGAAACGTTATGATAGTTGTAATGTAATGATGGTGATTCAATGCTGCAGTGCCAAATGAAGAGTGGACGCCTGTTTCTGTTTTTGTAAATTACCCGGTAACGACAATACATTTTTTTTACTAAAATGAAAATTATTCATCTTTTGGCATGATGAACTTGTGTCAATATTTCCCTTCACTAACCGTTTAGAGGAATAAACACAACAATAAGAACGGACGGACAAAATAATTGAAGATGGAGCCATATTGACCAATCAAAGGCAAACTAAATGCTGTTTTTCTCTCCTTTCTACACCAACAATACAAGTCTTTTAACGTGATAGACCCCCGCTGTATCATTTGTAAGGAGAGAGGGCCATGCTTATGTAAGAACCAGCTAAAGTCCGTCATTACTAGAGGAAATCCACCCCTATAGCTAAATAGAATTGGACAGAGATTCACTATTAAAGATTGTGAACACAATAAAAGACTTAGGTCTCTGTTTTAAGTTTTATTCTTGCTTTTATTGCAAATATAATACAAAATACGAGCTTCTTCAAAGGCAGTAAAATGTTAAACTTTTTAAAAACAAGAATTTGTTCAGTTTTTGTAAAAAAAGACGATATCAAAGATATCAATATCAGTACTGAGATTACTGACATGGAGTACAGCACACATTTAAGAGGGAAAAATCAATAAGCAAAGAACTAACAAACAACTACGACTTTGAATAGAGCATCGTAAAACTTTCAAATAGAAAGACTACTCTTCCAGTTTAATCAGCTTTTTTTTAAATTGCAACAGTACGTTTGTGCATAATTACACAACTGGTTAGAAATAAGGACAAATAAACATTTAAAATAGAAAAATCTACATACGATAAATAAACACGATGAATACAGAATTTAAATCTAAATGGCCTGTTGGATTATAGTCACCATATTCAGAGGCAAAATAACAATTATTTTTGTATAAAGTATTAAAGAATAAAATGCAAATAATTTCTTTGAAATAAAATTAATACTAATAAATAAATTAAAGGGGTTAAGATGGGATACAAAACGGAAGGCTGGAATGGGACTGTAAGATGACACTGGCCTGACTGCAGTACCTAATGACAAGCAGAGGTCATAGGGCACTTCCTGGAGCTGTGACACATGCTGTTAGACACTCACTAAATTCACAGCTGCAGCTGCCACGTCGATATTCCCGCTTTAAATCTAACGCCCATTCACTTCCAACATTTGACAGGCACTGATTTAAGGGGAAAAAAAGACAAGCATACAACATTACACAAGCTGGTAATACCTATTAAAAAGCAACAAGTTCTGTGAACAGGGATGGTATTTTACAGGAACATAAATAGGAAAGGGAACAAAATCATACTAGAATATAAAATGCACTGCATGAGGACTAGAAAGAACAGAAGGTAAGACACTGTTATTGTTAATGAAACACGCTGTGAGAAAATCAAGGCTGTACTACTGAGAGTGGTTTAGTAAAAATAGACTTTTCTACAAGAAACACAGAAGGCCTCTCATGACCGCCAGAAACAAAAAAGAACATGTTAAGTAAACATACACAGTACATATTAATGTATCAATAATCAAGTCCTCACAGAGGATTAATTTCTCAGAAATGTTTATCTTTTCTTGCAATCAAGGCTAAAAATATTTACTCTAATCACGATTCCGGCGATTAAAAAAGGCACATTGGGAGCCGTTTTAAGCTAAATTATTTTTGTTTTTGAAGTCCAGCTTTCTTTCTTTCTCAATATTTTATCTTCTCTGTGGAAAAATTCAAGTGTGTGTTTGAATTGAATGGAATGATGACATATGTATAATGAGTCTTTCTACTGTACAAGCCCATACAGTTTTCTCATACAGTTATCTTGGTTTGTTGGTGGATATTTGCGTGTGCTTGTGAAGGAATGTATGTCGATTTCCTCAGGGTCTTGAGAGTTGCGTGTAGACAGGCTGCTGGTCCCAATGCTGGGGACTGTGATTTGACGGGGGGATTGAGGGCACACCTGTAGAGTCAGCGATGGGGGTATACATAGGCCTCTGGCTGGAGCTCATGTAGCTAAAGGTGGAATAGAGGCCGGAGCTTTGACCCCCTGCATGGCTGTAATAGGAGGTGGCGCCACCCTGGTGGTCAGAGTAGTCGTACTGAGCACGGGTAATGGATGGGAACGAAGTGCTGTAGTGCTGAAGGTGCTGGACGTTGAAGGAGCCGTAGCTGACATGCTGTGGGGAACCCTGCTGATCACTGTAGTGGCTGGGGCTCAGCTGTTCCGTCTTGATGTGCGTTGTTCTCGGCTGGTCCTGTTCCCTGGAGCTGCCGGTCCCCAGTGGGGTCAGGGTGTGCTGCTGCCCATTTTGGGGGCTCCCGCTCTGGGTCTTCCCCATCCAGCTGTGACCACCGTTGCCCCCTGCTGCTTGATTGACAGGGGCACCGATGCTGTAGCCACCCGGGTAAGATGTATTGGTGACTGTCACGCCTGCATGGCCGTTTGGTGGCAGGTACTGGTCAAACTCATTGACGTCAAATGTCTCGATGTGTGAGATGACATCGCTGCTCAGTTCTCCAATGTCCACGTCACGGAAGTCGATATTGAGCTGCCGTCCTGTGCCTTCCTGGAGCGGTCGGGCTTCACGCTTCAAATCCACTTTGCCTGGCTGCACATCAGTTTTAGGGGTGGTGGGGGGAGTGGGCGGCCCTTGAGACTGACCTGTTTTGAGGCAGTGGAGGAGGGCAGGGGGAGAGGGGAGAGAAGGGGGGAGAGAGTTAACCACTGCACACACATGACGCAACAGGGAGAGTGGAAAGAAAAAAAATACATGGCCCACAGCTAAGACTTAAGAATCAGCAGCTGCCAAGTCTATTACGGCCAGTAATCTAATTTATCAATCCATTCTGATAACTACACAGCGTTCAGTAGGTAGTTCAGTAATACCAAGGTAATCTTATCTCACATATGAATATATTTAAGTTTACTATATATAACAATATTTAAGTTCTTTAGTTTTGATTTATATAAGTTCAGTGCCCACCTGAGAGCTCACTGGGTGAATGCACTTCTCCCATGCTGGAGGCGGGCGAGTCTGCTTGCTGAAGCGCTTTGAAGATCGCGTTTGGAGAAATGTGCGTCTGCTCGGTACCGTCCTCGGACTCATTCTGCCCGTTCTTGACAGACTTCCTCCGGCGGGGTTGATATTTGTAATCGGGGTGATCTTTCTTGTGCTGAACCCTGAGGCGCTCAGCCTCTTCCACGAAAGGGCGCTTTTCACCTTCGTTTAGTAATCTGCCCAAGCAAAAGGCGCATATAAACAACGGAATCTTGAAGCTTTATACTACCACACTAATTTACTATAAATAATACTCTAAATACTGTTGATGAAAAAATAATTTATGCTGACAAATGAATTCGCTTTCTCCTAAATATACACATTTGATTTACTCAATATTAAAAACTGATCATGATAGTAATCAATAGCATACAAGAAACATTTACCTCCAAAGTTTGCCAAGAGTTTTGCTGAGTTCCGCGTTGTGGAGGTGCGGGTATTGATCAGCCAGTTTTCTGCGCGCAGCCTGTGCCCAAACCATAAACGCGTTCATCGGTCTTTTCACGTGCGGCTTGTTTTTACTTGAACCATTCACTCTCACCGGCATAGGCACGAGGGTCCAGTCGTAGCCCTTCAACACTTGAGAAACCGCCTCGCGGATGCAAATCGGGAACTTGTCCTCTTCATCTTTCTTGAACTCGCCAAGTGGCCCGTCCGGAGCCATGAGGTTGTTTTCAGCCGGACGGGTGTTCTCTGTGTCGGAGCCCGAACCGGACGGGCACGGGGACCCCGCCGAGTCCTCGGACATGCTCGGACTGGGGGCATCAGACAGACACTTCTCTTGCTCATCTGTCATCTTCGGGTAGGGATCTAGTAGATTCATGCGAAGACTGTTGATTGACAATCTCAGATAACTTTGTTAACTCTTGCGATACAGCCTTCGCAGGCTTGAGAGTGTATATCGCAGTCCCAACTGAAAGTTTCTTCTTCAAAAACACTTTCTTTTGTTGCTCCAACTTTTAATTCCCCCGTATCTCTGAAATCCACTGAATCCACTTCACTCTTTAACTTTCAAATAGCATCAGAGTGTTTTTATGTGCTGCTGCGGTGCGCAAAACCAAAGCGCTCCCTTTTCGCTCCCGTGCAATATTTCCAAGAGAGGGACGAACTTTGATTTGTCAAATAAGCGCGCACGGGCTTTTAAGTGTACGCGCCGTGACGAAAAGGAAAACCATGCCCACCCCCTCTCACTCTCAATAATAATCACTCACAATTTTACGTTTTTATTTTAGACAAACGAAATGTATGTTTTAACTTGTATAATAAAACTGTTATCTTCATATACGAATTTATTAAAAGATAACGCGTTTTTCATATGACAACTTTAAACTTGGTAAAGTTGGATTGCTCTAACCTTTCAGTAGTTTAAATACAAACCTATTACTTATGATTCCATTCTATATATTATATTTTACAAACAAAAACAAAAAATACTTAAAAAGTAGGTTAAACATTAAACTTGCTGTATTTTAATGGTTTATTTAGTGACTAATTTTGGAGCGGTCAGTGTTATTCAATTTCACAGTCTGTGACTCAGCAGCCAGTGTCTACGATTTCCACCCTCACTAATCTGATTTTCCCAAACATTTGGAGAAATTATAAATATTGTATTTTTTTTTAAGTCTATAATCTGCTTGTCAGGCAGCCGAGAGATGTGCCGGTGTCCGGCAGTTCGGTTGGTGTTGACATGGAAACTGGGCGATAGGGGGAGACAGCGTTCTGTGTTCAGTTCCTTACAGCCCACAGACCCGTCCACACGTTCCGATGGAGAACTGTTGAGAATGTAGACTTGAAGTCTTGGTCTGTGTATAATAATTTTCTGCCAAATGCCGGCCATGAAATATTGATTAGAAACAGCTAATGGCTATGTAGTTTCTGTCACTCAACAGTTATATAGCCTATGTAATTAAAGTCGCCATTTAATAAGGCGCGTCCGTCTTTGCGCGACATAGGCTAACGCGCTTGTGGGCTAGATAAAGCAAAATACAACAATAACAAAAGATTGTATAAGAAATTGATGAGTGATTTGTACCATGCACGAAGATCTCCCTCTCTCTTTCTGTCCTTTGCTGTGCAAAGGGGAAAAGTCAGCGCTCTGGATGTTGTAAAGCTGTTTGTTTGCGTTATGTCAAGCTCTTGCAATGCGCATCCAGTCAGTAATATTATCCGCCCTGCAGTTTAATTAAGGCTCAGCTTCCCCGTACAGAAACTGAACTGTGAGCGTTTTGATTCCTCGCTTCGACACACATCGTTTATTTACATTGGACGTGTTTATTTAAATTATTCACTTCAAACATAAACATAACAGGACTTCTCGGACCTTCGTCAATTGCACGCTCCCTCTTCTGTTAACAGCACGTCTCTAATAGGAAGGAGAGACTGCGTTTATTTATTGTAACAGACTTAAGCGAACGGTATATGTGTGAATGACAGCTTTTTAACTTGGCGTGCTTTCTTATCAACAGATTTTTGACAACTGCACTTTTTTGTTCTCTTGAACTGCAGTAAGATCCTGCTGCTATGATTGCTGCTGCCAGTGACTATTAGATATAATATCACATCTGATATAACCAATTAGATAAATGCTACCACATTTATGCTGTAACCAATAACTTCTCTACTTTTTACAGCTATCCACAATATTACCAACAACTGGTTTATGAAGATATTCAAGACATAGATGTGCAACATGCTTTTGAATTTATACCACCTGTTAAAACAGAAGCGGCATCTGAGTTGAAGATATGGGTTTCAGTTAGTTGGGATGGATGTTTGCCCTTCCAGTGATTTTAAATGAGATACACCTACCTACATCCTGTCAAAAAGTAAAATGTAACAGATGGCAAAATGCAGTGCATTTCTAATAATTTGGCCCCATATGTTAATTTGATATTTTTTATAGGCCTACTGTATCCTTATTATAACTTAACTGTTGTATTATTATTATTTAAACTAAGAAAAAAATATGGCATGCTCTTAAGACTTGTATTAGACATGCCAGTTAAAACGTATCAAAGAAAAAACTTGGTGGATAGTCATATCAATCACCCCATATGTCTCTAAATATTACATCAAATGCATTACCTTGTTACATTGAAAGCAATGCCAGGGAAGCTGAGATCTTACAAAAGGCCTTGGGAAACTTCTCATCTTTTCTTGGAGTGGTGGTGTGAAGATGTTGAGCAAACGTTTGAGGTAAACTAGCAAATCATGTTTGTCATTCCTTACTTTGTCTGTGAGGCGTTTGAAGTGAATTCTGAGTTCACTCCAAGCTGTTCAGTCTTTTAGCTCTTTAACTTTTGTTAATTAGAAAAAATAACAATCTGGCTTGTAACATCACTTTACACTTTAGTCTAATGTTTATTAATTTAGTGTAGCCTAACTTTATACATCTTAATTTATCTGAATAACCTTCTTTTTGCTGCCATCTTGACTCCATTACTAGAACTGTGGAAAATCCACATGCAGCTTTGCCTGTGAAGTCTGAAGGAATTTGTCATTTCAGCTGTAGTCAAACATGGCTGTACATTCTTGTTACTATCTTGTTTTGGTGTCTGCTAAGCCTACATAGAAAAGTGTTAATTTAGCAACACCATGCTAGTGATGTTGGCTCTGAGTCCCAGTGCTAAGCTGAGGTCAGAGGTTCTTCCAAGCACTTAGTTGCTATTTGTGATTTACGACTAACTATCTGGTTGCAGCAGAACAAAATGTAACGTTTGCTAACATACGTCAAGTAACGTTGTCTGATCCAGATGTTTCTTACATGTTAGATTGCTCAATTCTACTGCTACTTTCCCTCCTAGTTCACTATCCATGTCTTTTAAGTTTGCTTGATGCCATGGCAACCACCAAAGGCCACAAAACCCCAGACATACTTTGTCTCGAATGCAGCTTGCATACTAATGTGAGTTATGGCATAATTTTTAGCTGAGTTGACTAGCAGAGCCGGTAAAAAATGCGAAGCACCTCAAATGTAGTCTGGGAGATCAGCCGCAGTGAGCCTAACAGGCGCAAAGCCACGGGAACCAGGGCAGCTCCAAAGATACAGCTGGTGCAAGCGCTGGCTCTTACAAATAACAATGTGCTTTTGCGCCAAACTAAATGTGCTAATGACAGATCCACACCTTAAAGGACTCTTTTGGGCTTTAAGGGGGATGGCAGTGGGTGGCTTGAGGCTTAAGAAATTGGTTTGTCAGCGGGAGGGCTTAGCCAGTGGAAAAGCAGACACTAGACATGCCCGTGATTTTCACATATCGAGATTCTCTGATGCAGCGAAACGTTAGTCGGTCTGGATGCTGGTTAAGTCAAAGCACAGCATGTTTTAAATTGAATTGTGTCTTGCAGACAGATGTACTAGGCATAGTTGGATTTCATTTGAGAGAGCTGGGTGACTGATGATAACCTATGGGTGCATTTCAGCGATTTTAGAAAAACGGCCGTTGGTGGGGAACTGGTATTTAATATACTGTTGTTGATTAGAGTAATATATGACGTCATATTTAGGTGATTATCCAGTCATGGGTTCTGAATATCACTTGATTAATGTTTAATCCAAATCGAACCTTCAAGTGGATCTTGGAAAGTGTGATGTGTGTAGTTTTTATACTTTTTTTGATAGAAGCAGTTATCTATTGTAGTGGACAAAAGTGATGTCATAGGGGGCATATTTGTACAATATTTACTTCATTGTTAAATCAGGTTTTATTAAACCATCAACATACAGTATGAGGTGTATGGCACAATCTAGATAAAATGCAAATGCATATGGGTTTTATATACTGTAGAAAAAATGCATAAAAAGGAAATAAAGCATACATTGATTACAGTTTATGGTATTAATTTTTGTTTATCCTCTCGTGTAGCAATATTTTGTACTGGTTGTCCTGGGCCTTGTCTCAGTAAACTTTGCGCATGTGTTGTGTGTAATTGTTTTGCCAAGCCTCTTTAGATTCTTCTCAAAGCTGAGCTTTAGTTCATGCTCCAAGTACAACTATACAACATGCACGCAAAATTCTTAATGTATCCCTAATAATAAATTTAAATACAGTTTTTTACCACTACTGTAGTACTACAAATATGTGAATATTTATGAATTGAAATATTTCTGAATTGGAAATGACACCTACTTTTACAATGCAACAATCATCATTTTTCTAACCAAAAGTTTTTTTTAAGTGTTATTCTCCCTTACTTCTGCTTGTCTGTGCTAGACACCTGAATCAGCCTCTTTTATAGTGGTCTAAGACCCGAGACCTAACCTAACTGGTCCATCAGCTTTTGGTACTGATGTCATCGTCTTGTGGTGGCATTCATTCATTTAAGTATCACTACAGACTAGCTATTTGTTAAGCAGTTAAATTTTTACCAATTTCCTGTCATTTACTGTATCTAATATGTCAGCCACAGTTAACAATAACACGGCATGCAATAGCTTTACATTAGCAAGCATTTTGTTTGACAAAAATAAATTAATAAATAAAATGAAGTTTTCCGATAATTTATTAATCTAAAAAAATGTATGATTGTGTTTTTCTTTTATTTATAAATATAATACATATACATTTATTTATACATAATCGCTCTCTCTCTCTCTCTCTTCCTGTCCTGCAGGCCATGCTAAATGAAAGGGCCAATTCTTTTTGCAGAGTTAGTTTGATTCCTGGACATGCCAGCGCAATGAAGGAGTGATGAGATCCAATAGCTTGGGCCACCAGCCCAGCCCAACTCACTTTAATTCCTGCCCCCAGCTCTTTCCACCTCATACGCACAGGTAAACGTGCACACACGCCAAGAAATTTGGTTGAAAAATGATGGCAGCAGAAATGACTTTATATAGATAAACACTCCCTGGCTAAAAAACAACTTTTTAGACCATGGCTAACCGTCCTACATCAGCAATATGCAAGCTCAACCACAACTGGACCTCAGAGGTCAGTACAGTAAAAAAGGTGCATGGTAAAAAAAAGTTTTTACTTATCCTTTTCTTATTTGATGGAGTCATTATAAGGAAACAGAGATGCCTGTGTACACTGGGGTTACTTCCTCATCAGTGTTATTGAAGATGTTTTTTGGGAGGGAGGGAGCCGAGACTTGTGGGATAGCACTGGCGCTGTGTTTGAAGCGTTGTGTGCTAACTGATGGAAGCACTGTGAATCGCAGCGGAACGTAAGGAGAGGTAGACTGAAATGCAGGATAATATTGTGGTGCACTTATATACACACACACGCACACACACATGCACACAAACATGTCCGGTTTTGGCCTGGGAAATTGAACTGGCACAGCAAGACAGGAACTTTCTAGAAACCGAAACTGTCACTTTAGACGCACGTAAACGCACGCGTAGACATACATGCATAATGATATAGGTATCTACACATGTATTTCATGAGATTGCAGCATCCCTGTGGACTCTCCTCAGTGCTCATGGTTTCTAATATTACACTCCGAGGAAATTGTCAAGCTTTATTTCCTGAAATCTCTTCGATCAGGATGCACGCGAATGACTCCGATTGAAAGGAGAGAGAAAAAATACAGAAGTTGGAAGTGAGAATAAAAAAATTGCTACTGTGAGACATTGTGGTGTGTAACACTATCTTTATGTGTTTTTGTGGAGTTCAGGAAAAGATTAGGGCTCTAAATACTAGGATCTCCCCAACCCCCTTTCCTCCAAGGCCTCCCCTCATGTTTCCCACTTTCTTCCTAGAAAAAGTGTAACATAAGGTTTTTAATGAAACTGCATATTTGTTATTTATTTGCTCAAATAATTAAACCAGTTCCTGTTAAAATTTTTTGTACCCAGTTCTACCGATGTTGTCGTAGTAATATTGCATTTTTTAAAGTTTTGTCAATTTGGTAGATAATGTGTTGTTTGTTTGCTTAAATTTCAGTAGTCGAAACCAGCTCCAGTGAAATTTTCTGTACCCAGTTCTACCGATGATGTCGTAGTTACATTGCATTTTTTAAAGTGTCAATTCGGTAGAAAATGTAACATCCCTGGTTAGAGCAATTACCTAGGACAATCAACACTGGGCAAGTTCACATTCTAAAAATTGCCACTCTGTTTAAACCAGCCTAGTTTTGGATGTTCTAAGGTGATCGGGAAGGACATGGATGTAACTAAATGATTGCGGCCTGTAGCACGGAGGCAAACATCATGTCAACACACTAGTGCTGTGCCAGTTCTACCTGTGTAGCTCTTGGATGAGCGAATATTAGAAAACATCTACACTTACATGAAAACATACAAACAGGGACTTTTCATAGTGTGTCTATAATAGTTTTTGAATTTTAAGTTGTTTGATGGAAATTTTTATCAAATTGTTTTTGTAAATAATCTTTAATGCGAGACACATTTATTAGGATTATTGCAATAATAAATGTGACTTGATGTCTTGACCCTATGTGCATGTACCCTATATGTCGGCACTATTTGTGGTGTATAAGAAACCTCTGAAGATAGACATAAGGTCATTGTCTGATTTAGTTTAGCACAGTAATGTGTTAATGGATGAGTTTGATTGCACTTGCACTTTGATTGCATTGTTGCCCTTGTGTTGTACTAATTGCTTCTATCGTTTACCTCATTTGTAAAGCATCTGCTAAATGACTAAATGTAAATGTAAATAATTGCTTATATATATTCATTGTAAAATTCATAATTATTCTGTTTTTGAGAGTTATATGAGTCTATGCATTTGTGTACCTATTTAGATGTTTCAGCATGTGTATATGCTTGGCATTACATCTCATTGCCCTAAACTCTGGTGCTTGGTGCAGTATTGTACTGCATATTAGACTTGTCATGCAACTTTGAATTTTTTATTAAAAAATCCAGACACAGAGCTTTTTAAAACAAAACCTTTTAGCAAGTGCTCTAGTATCAGCTGTCAGGGCAAATACACACAGATGAATGTCACACTATATTCCCGAACAGAACTGATGCTGTTTCCAACCCAAAAACATGCTCAAAATTTGCCTGGACAGCCTTTACTGTAACATAACTGCAATAACACGCTGACCTTCAAGACTCCTCCCACACCATGTCCCATCACCTAGAAGTGGATATCACAAACAGCTCACATCACAGCCCTCAACACGTCCCCTTTATTGCACATAATTGATGTTTGCCTGGAATTAACACTTTTTAAGAAACTAATTTCTGACTGTACACTCAAGCTAATGTTCACTGTTAATATTGGCAGAGGGTCATTGACGGCTTCCGACCTATTATGGGATTTAGTGGGCTTAGATTCCTTTCCTTTCCACAATACAGGACTGTACAAGGCCTCATCATACAGGAAAGCAGCGTCAGCGTGTGTTAACTGGCACTATGTGTCTTACTAGTGATGGGAAAAAAGTGACACGTGTGGTTAAATGCTGTAGATCTTTCAGGGTCAAACAAACAAGAAAACAAATAAACAAAAAAACATATTTAATAAACCTATAAGGAAGCTATATCAGTTGTGCTCAAAAGTTTACACACCCCTTGCAGAATCTGGAAAAAGCTGAAACTTTTGGAAAAATAAGAGGATTTTTGAAAATTAAGGTTTATTTTTAATTTAGTCCTGCCCTGAGCAAGTTATTTCACTAAAGAAATGTTAACCTATAGTTCACACTAAAGAATATTAACAGAATTTCTAAAAAATAGCCCAGGGCAAACGTTTACATGCCCCTGATTCTTAATACTGTATGATGTTACCTAAACAACCAATGACAGTTTTTATGTTTAGTCATAGTTGTTTAAGGGTTTCTTGTTTGTCATGAGTCATTAGACTGTCCACTGATCTTCAAAACAATAACCCAGGTCCTCCAGAATCTTTGCTTTTTCAGCATTTCTGGATATTTTACTCATGTCCAGCAATAACTGTATGATGTTGAGATTCCTCTTTTTACATTGAGGACAATCAAGAGACTCATACACAACTATTACAATAGATAGAAACAGCCAGTGCTGCCCACAAAGTCAACACGATTCATTTAGTCAGGTGGGTGTAAACCTCTGAAAATGGTTTTGGTGTAAATTGTTATTGTTTCATTTATATATCTTATTTTTTCATTTACTAATGTCCTTCAGAAGATTTAAAAATACATAAATGTTTTTCAGGAAATTAAATGTATATTTTTTTACACCAAAACCATTTTCAGAGGTTTACACCCACCTGACTTTAAATGAATCGTGTTGACTTTGTGGGCAGCACTGGCTGTTTCTATCTATTGTAATAGTTGTGTATGAGTCTCTTGATTGTCCTCAATGTAAAAAGAGGAATCTCAACATCATACAGTTACTGCTGGACATGAGTAAAATATCCAGAAATGCTGAAAAAGTAAAGATTGTGGAGGACCTGGGTGATTGTTTTGAAGATCAGTGGACAGTCTAATGACTCATGACAAACAAGAAACCCTTAAACAACTATGACTAAACATAAAAACTGTCATTGATTGTTTAGGTAACATCATACAGTATTAAGAATCAGGGGCATGTAAACTTTTGCCCTGGGCTATTTTTAGAAATTCTGTTATTATTCTTTAGTGTGAATTATAGGTTAACATTTCTTTAGTGAAATAACTTGCTCAGGGCAGGACTAAATTAAAAATAAACCTTAATTTTCAAAAAAAATTCCAAAAGTTTCAGCTTTTTCCAGATTCTGCAAGGGGTGTGTAAACTTTTGAGCACAACTGTTAGCTTGGTGTTTCTAGGCAGATCTAGCCATCAACACCAAATTCATGTGTTTAATTCCCAGAGAACACATACACTGTTGTAAAGACACTGTTTTAATACATAACGGTAAGAATACTTGAAGGCTACCACAGTAGGAAAAATTACAATAGTAGTCAAAAGTTCCCAAGAGCTGTTTGCTTTCCCACATTCTTCAAAATATCTTCTTTTATGTTCAACAAATAATTTATTATTTGTGTGTGAACTGTTTCTTTCATGTAACTGTTCTGTTTTCAGTAAAAATGTTAACCCATGTGTCAGTAATTTACATTGTAAAAATGTATATGAAATCCCCATCTTGTAAAATAGTTATTTTCTGTGAGATTAGGTTGACTACGTCATATGTGCAACTCCCAGCGAGACCAATGCAAATGATCAAATGCCTTCTTGATGATTTCAACACAAAACATGGGCTTTCTAGATTTAAAGAACATAAAAGCTAATATGAAAACAATGCCAATGGAGTAGGTAGTGTGAAAACATGTTCTTTTCAGGCTTCTGTGTCTTTGTCTCTCTCCTCATGCTCTGCCTCCTCCCTCTCTGTGCTCTGTTCACCTTTTTTTCTATGTGCATACAAGACAGCCAGTGGTGTGGGCTTCTTGCTGGGTGCCAACTGATGTTATCGGCCTTTCAAAACAGTCTCCTTCTCAGCCTGGCCGGTCTTAGCATATTTCACACTCGCGTGCAGGACCAGGTAGGTTTCTACTGACTCTCGGTCGGAATAAAACAACTCTAGTTTTACTTTATAAACTCTTCCTTGTTTTACTTTGTAAACTGTCTGTATATACTTATATACTATACTGTATATGTATATATATATATATATATATATTTATAA